>NC_092250.1:20704116-20809116 GCF_036320965.1 Panulirus ornatus | reverse complement strand
GACTCATCATTACCAGCGGATGGCAAGGACCGCGTCAGCCACGGCAGAACAGTGGACAACCTCACAACCAATTTTATGGATGTTTTTTACACTGTGGGTTATAACCCTCCCTCCTCCCTCCCTCCGTGGCTGCCTTGGTCGGGCTCTCCCTGTGGTGGCCGGGCGTTCTTAGTGAAGCTCTTTGTTTGACTAGAAGGGTTCTCCTTCTGGCTTACCTTGCTCTCTTTTGTTAGTGTGGATCACCGTTTCGTTAGTGTGGGTGTTTGTTTCGTTAGTGTGGGTGTTTGTTTCGTTAGTGTGGGTGTTTGTTTCGTTAGTGTGGGTATTTGTTTCGTTAGTGTGGGTGTTTGTTTCGTTAGTGTGGGTCTCTGTTTCGTTAGTATGGGTCTTTGTTTCGTTAGTGTGGGTCTCTGCTCAGTTACTGTTGGCCTTTCGTGTGGTGTGGTGGTGTGAACGATCGTGAGGGTGGATCGGTTTTTTTCAAGTTTGGGTTCTGTGTCGTCGGTCCTGGGTTCTGCTTTGCTGTGTTGTACATCTTATTGTCTTCCTACTGTGGCCAGCGGCCATGAAAATTCATATATTCACATTATCGTTTCCTAAGGAGGTGATCTTGGTGTGCAAGATTGCTGTATTTCTGGGATTTGATTTACGTCAGGAATCGCCTTCCGGGATAATCATATCCCATATCAAGGAACATCCTTGTCACGAATGCCAAGCGTCGTAGAGACCTGGGATCACTGGCTGCATTTGGTCTTGCTTAGTTCTGCGTTCTTCGATATCTGTCCTATACTTTCTTTATCCGTTGGTTGTAGTTCTTTCGTAGTCACTCGGAAGAAATACACGCACGCACGCACGCACGCACGCACGTCAGTAAGGTATTCATAACAACATGTCCCTGTGTCGGAGGTAAACATGACGTTCGTTGCCTATGTCTTATGGAGAACAAGTCAGGGAGTCATGCAAGGCTGGGGATAAACTCTTTGGAACTCGTGTGAACGTAGCTAGCGTAGTAGTCGTGTGGCTGGACGGGTGGAGACATGAGGCGTTATACAAGGGAACAGATGCTTGTAGAGGGAGGTCTAGCCTGTAAATGTGTTCAGGATATATTAAGGACTTTAGGCCTGCGGATGGTGTCGAGGAGGCATGGCGAGTGAGTTCCAGCCATAGGAAGGAGTTCCAGATGTCCAGGATGGATAGAAAGGGTGTTCCAGCCCTAGGAAGGCGTCCAGAATGCATTGAAAAATTTATATATTTCTAGAGTGCAGAAGGACACGAAGATAATTATGGTAGTAAATTTCAGCTGTAGTTTATGAGGTACATGTTACGTAGGCTGGACTGGTTGGAGGACGAGTGCTACGCTTTGATCTGCTGATTGTTTTCTCTGTATATAAGATACCGAGAGACGGAATGAATTATAAGATATTCAGGGAAGGTGATGAAAGGGTTGAAGCATTCTACATGAAACTTAGTGTTTGTGAGTTCATTGTTCTATGACTGTTATCTTAATGAGATCGAGATGGGAAAGAGAACACTTCTAACCAGTAGTAAGGAAGTCATCACCTCAGTGCAGACTGTCATAAAGACAAGACGTATAGCAGAAAGACACACAAGTCGAGTCGAAGGCTTAAGTTTTCAAAGACTATTTTACCAAACTTTGAAATAACTAGAATGTTTCATAGAGAACGAATGGTTGTGATGCTCGGGCACTCCAAAAACACTCCACAAGGCATCAGTTGTACAAATACACAATACATCAAGACCACTGGATCTCAGCATAAGACCAAACACTCTACCAGGAGAGGGTATACTGGGATCAATGTGTCTGCCAGGAGAGGGTATACTGGGATCAATGTGTCTACCAGGAGAGGGTATACTAGGATCAATGTGTCTACCAGGAGAGGGTATACTAGGATCAATGTGTCTGCCAGGAGAGGGTATACTGGGATCAATGTGTCTGCCAGGAGAGGGTATACTGGGATCAATGTGTCTACCAGGAGAGGGTATACTAGGATCAATGTGTCTACCAGGAACAGAGAGAATACCATCCTTCTAAGGCTACAAGGAGCAATAGGTAAACCGAAGCCTGCAGCTCTATCAATATATCGGAGTGGCAGATATACAAGGTATTCTAACACCAGTAGTATTGCCAGTAAGTACACAAGAAGTATATGAGGGTATATTTAGACAAGCAGGTATACTGGTATCTATGATAGGGCCAGGGAAGTATAGCAGTCTGTGGCAAAACTGGAACCCTCTTGTGCCCGAGAACAGTGTGTACGTCATACCACCAGACCAGTAGCACATGATGCAAAAGTTTGTGACTAAACAGGTATAGCAACTGTCATACTGTGGGCAGAGGATACGCTAGAAGTAACAGGTATGACAAATGGGATCTCAATATAGATACTCATATAACAGAAGGTTTCCCAAGATCACTGTGGATAGCAGCACCAAATGATACTGCACAACCACAAGTTATAGTATAGTTTAGCATGAAATGATATAGCATAGTACAGTGTTGTATGAAATAGTGTAGTATAGTACAGTATAGCATAATATAGTACAGTACAGTGTGGAACACTATGGTATTTTTCATGATAGCTGAGACGGCGCGGGCAATGGAAGCACAAATCGAGGCCGTCTCAATAACGCTATATATATATATATATATATATATATATATATATATATATATATATATATATATATATATATATATATATATATATATATATATATATATAATATATGCTACTTTGAACCAGCTACTCATTTTATCAAATAAATCCCAGGAGTGGATGAACAGCGGGGTTGACTGGCGACCGACTCCAGCAACCGGGATTCGAACCTATGCGCTCGACCCTGGGCAACCCGTGAATGCTTCATGGTCAGAAACGCTAACCGCTATGCCACGGCAGTCGAGTATAGTATAGTATACTACAGTATGATATAGTTTAGCAAAGAACAGTATAGCAGGACCATTGGGTTTAGCAGACAGATTGGGTACAGAATGGGTAAAAATAATGCCGGGGTTCGAATACAGCAGGAGAACCGGAAACAACAAGGGCGTCGGATACAGAAGGAGAGCGGGTACAGCAGGGGGTCGGATACAGAAGGAGAGCGGGTACAGCAGGGGGTCGGATACAGAAGGAGAGCGGGTACAGCAGGGGGTCGGATACAGAAGGAGAGCGGGTACAGCAGGGGGTCGGATACAGAAGGAGAGCGGGTACAGCAGGGGGTCGGATACAGAAGGAGAGCGGGTACAGCAGGGGGTCGGATACAGAAGGAGAGCGGGTACAGCAGGGGGTCGGATACAGAAGGAGAGCGGGTACAGCAGGGGGTCGGATACAGCAGGGTATCCAGGTGCAGCAGGTGATCGGTTACAACAGAAAAGGGGTCGGATACAGCAGGGGTTCCGGTACAGTAGGGGCGAGGGTCGGGTACACCAGGGGGTTTGGGTACAGCATGGGGGTCTGGTACAGCAGGGGACCGGGTTCAGCATGGGGAGGGGTCGGGTACAGCAGGAGGGATACAAGCGGAGGACCAGCACCAGAAGCCAACATTGACTGACAACAATAGAGGGATCGGGTGTTTTCAATAGACTTCGGTCATTATCACGTCACTGCGGACTATTTTATGAACAGTAATGAGCGGTCATAACTATGGTCCACCAGTTACCGTACGTGGCCTGTGTTTACCTGTGGTGGGTGGTGTTCCGTGGCCGAGCGGACACTCCACACCAGGCTCACTAGCACGTTATCCTGGCCGCTCCCGCTCACACTGACCAATATCGCTGGGACGCGATGTATGAGCGAAGCGTAGAGGGAAGCTGTGAATGGCTGTAAAGGAAGTTATTGTTAATCTGGCAGACTTGGAAATTGAGGGTTAGGGGGCATTAACGAGCTAAAAATCAGTGATAGTTAATGGCTACAATCTCTGTTGTTAGGCAAGGTTTACCGACCCTTATTAACGTTAAGCTGTCATAACCACCATATTGGGAAGCCTTCAATTATCGTTGTCACATTGCGTTATACTACGCCCGCGTTTCACTTTATATCATGAGAGTTCACAGAGATAAGTGATGGTGCTAACAATGAAAATTTATGGCAAATGAAGCGTAAGAGGTAATTCAGCAGTGGCAGGGCGGGAGGCCGATGGTAACTGCCCAATGGCCTTGTTGGAAGGATCATTTTGTGCTGTGACCAGACTCTGCTCGCATGGAGGCCAGGGAGGCCAGGGTTGCTGGCAGTGAGGCCAGGGAAGAGGGTTTCTCACTTGGGGACATGGGCTGCTGAAGGACACCCCTGAACAGTCAACACTTGGTGAAGAACTCGGTGGTGTGAGGCAGCAGGTGTGAACGAATGGTAAAGTTTTGATCATGGAAGCATCAGAGAGGGAGGGAGGGAGGGAGGAGGGGAGGAGGGGGTTAATGAGCCACTCGAGCAAGCAACAGATACATGAGATGTGTTAACCAGAGGAACGCCAGTATTGTGGTGACCTTGACTGTGAGGGCGACGCAACCTTGGTTGAGAGGCGAATCATCGAGGGTGATTATAGGGCCACTATCAATGATTCTAGTCTAATTAAATGACTATCATTACTGTCCTCTTACCACCAGCCATTGTGGGAAATGACTGTCATATGTAGTAATGTCAATGATGCTTAGATCACCAGTAATACGCCGTGTGTGCTAACATTATGAGAACTTCCTCCACACCATCATCCTTCCATCATGATACTTCCACATCCACTACCAATTTCAACATCCACTACCAACTTCCACATCCACTACCAATTTCCACATCCACTACCAACTTCCACATCCACTACCAACTTCTCTCTTGAAAAAATTGATCGATATTTTCGACTTTCTTTTATGACTAAGGTTTTGTATCTATAGCCTTGAAGGAACAGTCTTCAGAAGGTACAATCTTCTTTACCTAGCATCCAGCATCTGTTCATCATATATCTAACCTAACCTAACCTAACCTAACCTAACCTAACCTAACCATTCTTGCCTCATTTTCACAGCTGTCATGCCCGTAGACTACCACCTGGTACACACTGCCCTCTCATATTCACTATTCCCACCAAATTAGTAGAGTATATGTCTATCTTACGGTAACTGTTAGAATAGTAGAGTAGCGAGTACACCAACCACAACCAGCTTGTCCACCAGCTGTACCATCAGACGGCTCGTCCACCAGCTGTACCATCAGACAGCTTGTCCACCAGCTGTACCATCAGACGGCTCGTCCACCAGCTGTACCATCAGACAGCTTGTCCACCAACTGTACCATCAGACAGCACATCCACCAGCTGTACCATCAGACAGCACGTCCACCAGCTGTACCGTCAGACGGCAAGTCCACCAGCTATACCGTCAGACGGCACGTCCACCAGCTGTATCGTCACACGGCTCGTCCACCAGCTGTACCACCACATTAGATGATTCCTGTTTTATCCGCGTTATGTTCGCTGTCAAGTTGATGACTTCACGCTCTCCAGAAGTCTTGACTGAATCACTGTTACCATCTGGCGTTATCGTTACATCTCCAGAAGTCTTGAATGAATCACTGTTACCATCTGGCGTTATCGTTACATCTCCAGAAGTCTTGAATGAATCACTGTTACCATCTGGCGTTATCGTTACATCTCCTACCGTTAGCGAGCTGTCACCCCCCCCCCCCAGTACGCAGTAACATCATCATATGTTATAACAACATACGCTGAACGTTTAACGTTAGTACGCCGGAATGTGACCTCTTCATCATCTTCCCTCATCCTTCTGTTCGTCTGAGAAAGGAATTTATTGGCTACGTCTTCGTCATGGTTCATTACGCACCATCTTGCTGCGTCATCGTTCTTTGACGTCATCGCTGAAGAAAACGCTTTTCATAATCCGTCAGTTATACCCTCTTGAGAGGAGGGAACCAGCGGTGAGTCTTCCCCATGATCTTGAGCAATATAAAACTGACCTTAGCTTCCCCTTGTGCTAAGGGCGCAAACTTTTCCAGAGGCTTAGGTCCTTTGCGCGGAGCCCGTCAGTCGTAAGCACAGTGCGCATATCAGAGTTCAATTGTTTGTTGACCACAAAGCGCGCGCCAAGATGGCTGCCGGTAGCCGCACCTGACATGTCAGAGGTGCAGCAACTTTTTCGTTATCATCATGAAGAACATGAAAGAAAACGCTGAAACCGTTGGACGTTATCATTATGAAGAACATGAAAGAAAACGCTGAAACCGTTGGACGTTATCATTATGAAGAACATGAAAGAAAACGCTGAAACCGTTGGACGTTATCATTATGAAGAACATGAAAGAAAACGCTGAAACCGTTGGACGTTATCATTATGAAGAACATGAAAGAAAACGCTGAAACCGTTGGACGTTATCATTATGAAGAACATGAAAGAAAACGCTGAAACCGTTGGACGTTATCATTATGAAGAACATGAAAGAAAACGCTGAAACCGTTGGACGTTCTCAACTGCTGTTGACTTTGCCTAAGACAAAATAACGTTGTGAAAGTTGTCTGTGATGATGGATGATCAGGGGCTGTAGGGAGCCACTCCAGCTCATGCTTCACTGTTTACCACTCTCCCAGCCTCACATGCTGGCCACCACGCCAATCAATACTGTTTGTTTACCCACGCCCACACGCCTCCTCGTGCTGGACACGTGATGCACGTCTTCAAGGTACGTGTAGCTACCCAGTCTTACCCTTCCACAGCCAGAGTGGCTGCCTCCTTCCACAACCAGTCTTACTCTCCCACACTGACTGACCCACGTCTCTTTAAGCAACCTCTCACTCACTCATTTTTTGCCAGTGCTTCCCCATCCCATCCACTACATTTCCACCACACACATCCCTTCACGTCTTTCCCCATACACATCCGCTAAACACTTCCTATGACGTCTTCTCCCAAATACTTCCACCATATATGTGTCAGACGTCGGGTTGGATGGAGGGTACGGAGGAAGGACCTCCAACCGTCGACCCAACGAACTTTACCTTACCAACCACAGCTTGGACTCACAGAGAACACGGTCCACTGATCAACACATTATCTCCGTCACCGCTTTAAAGTGTAACACTTCGTGATGAGATTAATTCCTGTCTCTTTTTAAACTTGTGTAATACCATTCAAAACCAATTTGAATGAAGATGAGTAGTGTTCGTGTGCCCAAAGCCTGTCATGTAATTCAAGAATAGAATACAAATCAATATTGCACATCCACACTTTATCTGATGAAGCAAAACGCTTGGCCAGAAAACTGAAAAAGAGCAATCAAGAGCTGGTAATTTTAACATGCAATTTGTCTTCAACAAACAGTGTATTAAAGAAAACATTCTGCCAACTTACACGAACTTGCGCGTGATCAAGTATATTACTATGAGTCCACGGGGAAAATGAAACACGATAAGTTCCCAAGTGCACTTTCGTGTAATAATCACATCACCGTGGGAGATACAAGAAAGAAATATAAATCAGTTGATATACAACGAAGAGACATAGCTAGGACGCCATTTGGTAAACACGTGATTTCTTGTGTCTCCCTTGACGATGTGACTATTACACGAAAGTGCACTTGGAAACTTATCATGTTTCATTTTCCCCGTGGACTCATAGGAATATATATATATATATATATATATATATATATATATATATATATATATATATATATATATATATATATATATACAAGGCAAATCTGAGACAGATGTATATGTTTATGAGAGTGAGTGGGGAGAGGGGGCATGCTGGTATAGGGGCTGCATTCCCGTGGGAGGGGGGGGGGGGCTGATGTGAGGGCTGGAGCCCTGGGGGAGAGGGTGGGGGTCTGCTGGAGTGAGGGCTGGAAGCCTGGGGAAGGGGTGGGGGTCTGCTGGAGTGAGGGCTGGAGCCTGGGGGAAGGGGTGGGGGTCTGCTGGAGTGAGGGCTGGAGGCCTGGGGGAAGGGGTGGGGGTCTGCTGGAGTGAGGGCTGGAGGCCTCGGGGAGGGGGTGGGGGTCTGCTGGAGTGAGGGCTGGAGGCCTGGGGGAAGGGGTGGAGGTCTGCTGGAGTGAGGGCTGGAGGCTTCGGGGAGGGGGTGGAGGTGAGGGTTGACCACAAGATTATAGGGTAAAGACGTCCAGACTTACCGACCTTCCTGAAGATCTGCCGATGTGATAACCAGCCCATTATACACACCCATATTACAGAGGTCCCAGGCTATGTACCCGTGTTACTGTAAGTCTGGGGTATGTATCCGTATTACGGGGAAGCCAAGGCATGTACCCGTATTACTGGAAGCCCTGGTTTGTGTCGATATTACCGGAAACCAATGCACGTACCTAAATTGCAGGAGTCCCAAGTATATAGCCACATAAACCACAGGTCTATATTTGCTTATCACACCACCAGACAAGAGTGAATCTCAGCTGCATCACACACATGCACGGTGTATCCCTCCAGATGTAAACAAACTGGACTGTAAAGAAATTATCCAGAGGAAGATCGGAATGTAACGTCAATTTTGCCAGAAGGGTTCCAGTGGTGCCTTGAAGCAACAATAAGGAATCTAAACGCCCTCGTCCATCCCTCGGGCGGACAAAAGAGCATATTCAGTGGATGATGACCACTAATTGAGCTAAAGTAGACAGTCAGGCTAACTCGTCTTGTCAGGTGGCACCCACTACCGACCTGTCTGGTTAAAAGGTGGACCAAGAGGAAAGTGGGCTTATAGAAACATGTATTCAAAGGAAAATGGTCTGCAGGAATTAAGAATTGAGGGGACTGTGGTTTTAGGGAATTACGTTATATGAGAGAGGACGTTAAGGCTAAGGGTAGATGGCTTCAACGTAAATATAATCTGGTTTGAAAGGAAGAAGACTGGTTAAGATGACTGTATGTTATTTTCAGAATGAGTTCACAGTAATATACAGTAGACTCAACAGGAGATGGGTGAGAGGAAGTTGACACTACG
The DNA here is from genome assembly GCF_036320965.1 of Panulirus ornatus. NCBI lineage: Eukaryota > Metazoa > Arthropoda > Malacostraca > Decapoda > Palinuridae > Panulirus > Panulirus ornatus. The sequence goes on along the minus strand of NC_092250.1, from coordinate 20,800,145 downwards.
GAAAAGTTGGTTCAAATTAAAGATCATGTGAGGGAAGCAGCCTTACAGAAGAATGGATACGAAATGAATGAGAACTTTTAAGGAAAGTTCATGTGAGAGTATGTGGGCCTGAAATGAGATGGACATAAGTAGGTTAAGAAGGCAGTTGTTTATATGCAGCTCGGGAAATGCAACATATACAGTCAGGTGTAGATATAGAAGAGACCAGTGTTAAGGTTATAATGGAATATATATATATATATATATATATATATATCAACCAAGTCCATAGGAACGTGAACCTTCATACAACATACAAACCTCCAACAGCCAGGATCGAACCCGGGACCCCTGTGTAACAGGCGGGAGCGCTACCGCTAGGCTATGGGCCATAGCCCATAGCCTAGCTGGCTGTTGGAGGTTTGTATGATATATATGTATATATATATATATATATATATATATATATATATATATATATATATATATATATATATATATATATATATATATATATATATATACCACACAGTGGTGCGTGATATGGTATGTTACTGTCCTACAGATAGTGTTTATAATCATGTATGTCATTTTGGTACTATACTGTATTGCATGAATGGATGGCTCATTTCATTCCAGTGGATGTTATGATATAGTAAGGGAAGCAATGCTGTCCTCATCTGGATGTTCTTCTACTATAGTGGATAGAATCTTGACCTCTGTAGATATTACATCAGTTTACGTGATGGAGTGTCACTCTCATGTGGTTGTTGTTTCACAACAACAATGTTACTATACTTTGCAAACTATGTAACAACGATGACTACTTCTGTGGATGTCTTGTGATGGTAGTGACGTTGTAGTTTGTATCTCTGGATGACTTGTAGTTACACAGTTTCATAATTCATTTGACACGAGTAATTTAATGTTTTAATCATATGGAAGTGTTTCACCTCAGTTAATGTAATGTTACATGTCTGCATTTTGTGTTACATTATCGGAAGTAATGTTCACTTAGGCGAATAATGTATTACGGTAGTGAGACGGTGTTACACTCTTGTGTTAGTTTTCTAACATTTGTGACGTATTGTTACAAGGCAGTGGCACTTGTGTCACATTATTGGATATAATTCTATACTTTAGTCAACGCACTACAATAGTAGATATAATCTTTGACCCCTACAGACATTGTATTACTCTAGTGGTATAATGTTACACTACTGTGGACACTGTGTGACACATTAGTACTGATGTAATGTTACATTCCTGTGGATGTTCATCCTTCCATCCCTCAACCATTGTTTCTCCATCTGTCTGTCTATCTGCTGTTGGGAAACAGGAAGTGGAATTGATAAGCCTCACAGGTGTTTGCAGACTTAACGCTTGAAAGTAGAAAAGTTGTAGGAAAAGGGAAAGACGATTGAAGGAAGAGAATGCTGCAGCTTAACCGGTCATTACAAGAAAAGGATATCATAACGGTCAATCCTCGTATGGCCGGTCTCCATACAGAAACTAGGAAGCAGCAGAATGTACAGGTAAAAAAAAATCCAAACATATGTGACTGCAAACGCCTCTCTCAAGGTTTAGGTCACTGGAGATACTGACTTGATATGTGGGTCTGAGCGGGTAAAGTTTTGGTTAGGTTTTGGGCAACATAAGCGACCTCAGCCTACCATGTAAGGTGGCACTTACAGTGTACGTTTGTTAGAAACCTGGTCTGGCTGGATCACTGTGGTCTTCTACACTGGTCACAGAAGCTTGGCTTCGTAAGTTTCGGGCACAGGTCCTTCCTGTGGTCTAGTTGGTCCGCGGTCTGCCATGGTAAAGACTTAATCCCCGGCCGGTAAGGTCTGTGAGTCTGATGTGTGACCAGCCGTAGGCTTGAGAACGTCGTCAGTGGAGTGGTCGCGGTCATACACTTTGTTACTGGTTCCTTTGTGGCAAATGAGGCATAAAGACTGGAAGGGGTAATTACAGGGAGGCATCGCCGACCCTAATGCCTTCACAAGTCACCTTATATTCTCTCTCTCTCTCACTCTCTCTCTCTCTCTCTCTCTCTCTCTCTCTCTCTCTCTCTCTCTCTCTCTCTCTCTCTCTCTCTCTCTCTCTCTCTCTCTCCCTCTTTAAGGTACTTTAGCCAGGACTGTTAACCAAGCAAGGTTCCTTAACCTATATAAAGTGAAGGAGGTGCTAAATTTCCGTATTTTGATATGATGATATGGAGGTGTGCCCTGGGTGGGTAGTCCTTAGTGTACAGCAAACAAGGAAAGACTTTATTCATGATCTCGACCAACAACGAACGAACAGACAGACTTTGGAATGATTATTAGATTTTTTTCAAGCACAAATGGAATATGCAGTGATGAGGACTTTAGAAGAACAGATATACTGTCGAGGCTTTCAAGAAGTTGTGTAACCCTGAGAGGTTAATGTACAGTTGACACAGTACAGTGGAAAACAAGAGACATATGATATTCCAGAGTCCAGGAGAGCCGCAGATATTGTTTAGATGCTTATAGAAGACGCAAATGAACATAGCTACTTCGTCAATAATGAAGGTAGGTAATGTGGTGAAAAAAGATATGGTAGAAGCATCAACGTGATATAGGATAGACTTTGTACTGGATGTTCCGTTATCGTTTTTTTTTTTTGTTGTCTGTATAGGAATAAAGTATGGCCAGTTGCTGAGGTGGCAACCTGATGAAATAGTACAAAAGAGATTGAACAAACGGGTGAAGAAAGCCTAGGAAGCGGCCCACATATAAGTAGAAATATTGACTAGTCACCAGGAGGGTTCCATACCATGGAATATAGTATGAAGCTGCAGCTTAATGATCTTGTGCTACCCAATGTTCACCGTATGACTGTCCCATATAAATGCGTGTGCGTATGTGTGTGTGTGTGTGTGTGTGTGTGTGTGTGTGTGTGTGTGTGTGTGTGTGTGTGTTTTCATGTTTGTCTTCCTGCCATGTATATTGTACATGATGTCTCTGTTCCACAACTGGTTACATCCCTCTTCTCCCCTCCTCCCCCACCCCCCAAAAAAGATCAAGATAGAACTGATCATGTGAACCTCAGTGTATGTCAGGCCACAACTGCTCATCTGAACTCCCTCTCGCCCGTGTTAGCCACAGGGCCGCAAATACGGCCAAGCGTATCACACAAGGTGTTACCTATATGACAGGTCTCACCAGACAATTGAAACAAGACAAATGATGGCTTATTTGGGTGTGTGTATGGTAGTCATGACTGGCTGGCTGGTCCATCACTGAGAGTGGGATGTGCTGAGGCAGGCCGGTGAGGGACGGCCACTGGTCAAGGATTGTTTATCAAGGTGGAGTGTTCCCGCTCCTGCCTGTGTCATGCGTCAAGTTCATTAGACAAGAAACACACTTCATACCTTCGTCACGCATCATCGTTCATCTTTTTTTTCTTTCTTCCATATTTCCTGTTCTCTTGTATTTACTGATCCTTCATCACTCGACGTGCTGTCAATGGATTGAACCAGGGCATGTGAAGCGTCTGGGGTAAACCATGGAAAGTTTTGTGGGGCCTGGATGTGGAAAGGGAGCTGTGGTTTTAGTGCGTTACACATGACAGCCAGAGACTGAGTGTGAACGAATGTGGCCTTTGTTGTATTTTCTTAGCGCTACCTCGCGTGCTGGAGGAGAGGGGTGCTATTTCATGTGTGGTGGGGTGGCGACGGGAATGGCTGAGGGCAGCAAGTATGAATATGTGCATGTGTATATATGTATTTGTCTGTGTATGTATATGTATGTATATATTGAAATGTGCAGGTATGTATATGTGCGTGTGTGGGCGTATATGTATATACATGTGTATGTAGGTGGGATGGGCTATTCTTTCGTCTGTTTCCTTGCGCTACCTCGCTAACGCGGGAGACAGCGATAAAGCATGATATATATATATATATATATATATATATATATATATATATATATATATATATATATATATATATATATATATATTGCATATGAACGTGCACTTCCATATAACATACAAACTTCCAACAGCCAGGAGGTGGTCACACACAAACCTTTACATCACCAGTGTTTGGGTTGTATATCGCCAGACAGGAGCACTTATTTGCTGGGGATATATCGGGCTCAAGCGGCACCTGAGCAAGACATCTACCCATGTAATTAGGCGGCGTACCCGAGTTCCCAACTCCTGGAGTCTACTGGACTTTGTGATGCGTTGAGCGGTCCGGCCAGCACTGACGGCTTCCTAACCCTTAATCTACCTTTCTGATGGGCAGCCACCGAGGTTCCTGGCGGCAGGGATTTGTAGATGTTGGAGACTTGCAGATAATAGTGGAGGAGACGGTGGGTTGAGTGGTACCGTAGGATATGGTTACAGGTAGTGGAGTAGGACTCCAGGTAGCGAGGAAGACAGCTTCAAGTATGGGGGAGAAAAATACAGGTAATACAGGTAGCAGGAAAGATAAACATAGGCAGTGTGGGAAAGGACTGCAGGCAGCGGGGAGAGGACTACATACAGTAGTGTAGAGGACTACACATGGTGGGGGTGAGAGCTACTGTTGGCAGTGAAAGACACTAGATGTCTCAATGGCAGTACCACCATAGTGCAGAACTGACATCTCTGGTGTCACACTGCTAGCACTCACCACCTAGGACTCCCAGCCTGGTGCTGCTGAGGTCCTGGGGGTACCGCAGGACTCCCGGCTTGGATGATGAGGTCCTGAGGTAAAGGTACTGAGATGGAACTACTGACACATAATCCTGGGTCGGTCCGGGTTGAAGAATTACTCCCTCAAGATAATCTAAAGAAGATCGAGAGGAATGGAAACGTCTCTGTGGGAACAAAACACCTTTAAGAAGATTTAAAGACTGTAGATCACTGAGAAGTAACCTTAGGACGATATACATCTTTATAAAGAAGATTGGTTTTCTCATTAAACGATTTAATTCTGAGCTGTGAAAACAATTTTTGACATTCTTTTTCAAAAGGGATTTTGAGGAGAATTAATGCCAATTACATATATCTAGAGGGAATATATCAACTACGTATAGACAAGAAATTCTTTTGTAAAAAGGAAATGTAACGCAGAGGTCGGATATGCGTAAAGGGCCTTGATCTTGTCCTCTACAGCACACCATTTTCTCACCATATCTAGGTCCGGCAAACTCATCTTGTTGCCTCAGTAACACTCGAGGAATACATCTACTGAGTACACTCTACTGAGTAACTGTACTGAGTATGCTGTACTGAGTACTTTCAATTGATCGACTTTTACTGCAGTGCTTCAGGAAGCGATGCCAAGTTCCACGTACTCTACAAACACCGTTCCCTTCCATTTTTAGTCAGTGTGAGAACTGATCTTTCATTGGAATGGTTACTCTGACAAAGATCAATCTTTGAGATCAAGGCTTTCTCTAGGATTAGTCTCTGTGGTTAATCTCTCGGGTGCATTAATCTTAACATGGAATAGATATTCCAACAGGAATTAATCTCTCAATGGATTACGTCTTCTCTACGTCTTCATAGGAGTAAGGCGACCTTCTTTGATCATATCTCTCCCACTGCAAATACGAGACGTTATCTCTCAGGAATGTTGTGAGTGCTTCCGTGAGACAATGTGGGAGTCGGCTGGCTGGCTGAGTGCCTGTCAAGCCCTTCACCCTCAACCACGTCGGCACTTCACACATGACGGAGTAAACACACTCGCTAATTTCCTGGGTATTGTTTCCTGGAGTGGACTCGAAAATATCAGGTGTACTAGGCTGACCAGCCACCTCTCTCTCTCTCTCTCTCTCTCTCTCTCTCTCTCTCTCTCTCTCTCTCTCTCTCTCTCTCTCTCTCTCTCTCTCTCTCTCTCTCTCTCTCTCTCTGAGTACAGCAGGAGGAAGGGACTGCGTCCATCACAGCAGTCTGGAGTGTGTACAGCCAGGTGAAATGAGTCACACCAGCAGGTGGAGTGAGTCACACCAGCAGGTGGAGTGAGTCACACCAGCAGGTGGAATGAGTCACACCAGCAGGTGGAGTGAGTCACACCAGCAGGTGGAGTGAGTCACACCAGCAGGTGGAATGAGTCACACCAGCAGGTGGAGTGAGTCACACCAGCAGGTGGAGATGAGTCACACCAGCAGGTGGAATGAGTCACACCAGCAGGTGGAGTGAGTCACACCAGCAGGTGGAATGAGTCACACCAGCAGGTGGAGTGAGTCACACCAGCAGGTGGAGTGAGTCACACCAGCAGGTGGAATGAGTCACACCAGCAGGTGGAGTGAGTCACACCAGCAGGTGGAGTGAGTCACACCAGCAGGTGGAATGAGTCACACCAGCAGGTGGAGTGAGTCACACCAGCAGGTGGAATGAGTCACACCAGCAGGTGGAGTGAGTCACACCAGCAGGTGGAATGAGTCACACCAGCAGGTGGAGTGATTTACACCAGCAGGTGGAGTGGGTCACACCAGCAGGTGGATTGAGTTACACCAGCAGGTGGAGTGGATCACACCAGCAGGTGGAGTGGGTCACACCAGCGGGTAAAGTGGGTCACACCAACATGAGCTGAGATACAGGTGGATCATATTGCATCGGCTGAGATACTGATAGACAGTGATAGATAAGTGAGAAAGTGAGTGTGAAGGTAAGCAGTGATATGATTATATGTAACTGTTACTAGTGGTAAGGAAATGTAGATACCAAATATAGAGTGGTGATGGTGGTGGTGCCAGTAGCAGTGAAGTCCAGAGATAAGAAAGAGATGAAGAAAGATACGCGGGTGCCGCCCACTCCATTACCAGCATTAGAAGGTCACATTACCACAAGTATCTCGGACATCGCTGAGGGCTCCTGCCCGAGACCCAGGGCAGGGCAGGGCAGGAGCAAGGTGGTGGTGGTGGTGGCAGGGCAGGAGCAGGTGGTGGTGGTGGTGGGGGCAGGGCAGGAGCAGGTGGTGGTGGTGGGGCAGGGCAGGAGCAGGTGGTGGTGATGGTGGCAGGGCAGCAGCAGGTGGTGGTGGTGGTGGTGGTGGTGGTGGGGGCAGGGCAGGAGCAGGTGGTGGTGGTTGTGGTGGTGGTGGCAGGGCAGGGCAGGAGCAGGTGGTGGTGATGGTGGCAGGGCAGGAGCAGGTGGTGGTGATGGTGGCAGGGCAGGAGCAGGTGGTGGTGGTGGTGGTGGTGGCAGGGCAGGAGCAGGTGGTGGTGGTGGGGGCAGGGCAGGAGCAGGTGGTGGTGGTGGTGGGGCAGGGCAGGAGCAGGTGGTGGTGGTGGTGGTGGGGCAGGGCAGGAGCAGGTGGTGGTGGTGGTGGTGGGGCAGGGCAGGAGCAGGTGGTGGTGGTGGTTGGGGCAGGGCAGGAGCAAGGTGGTAGTGGGGGGGGGGGGTGATGAACGGTGCTTCAGCTGCAGTTTCATGTTGGAGTCTTATCATGAAACTTGACCCGAGCCCCGCCCCGCCCCGCCCCGCCCCACCCCGCCCCGCACCGCCTGGCACATCCTTGCTTCCCTCTCCTAGCATCACACTTCTGCTATCCAAACCACAACTACTGCCCACATTTCTGTAGTTTCCCATACCTCTACAGCTGCCCACACTACCACAGCTACACACGACACTACTGCTGGCCATAGCGCCATAGCTGTGCACAACACCTCACCTGCCCACAATGCCACAGCTACCCACAACACCTCACCTGCTCACAATGCCACAGCTACCCACAACACCTCACCTGCTCACAATGCCACAGCTACCCACAACACCTCACCTGCTCACAATGCCACAGCTACCTACAACACCTCACCTGCTCACAATGCCACAGCTACCCACAACACCTCACCTGCCCACAATACACTCGCCAGCATGGTTGTTAATGTTATGCATTTCTAAAATAAATCATTTTATTTTGATTGATGCAGACACTGTACGTGTGCTGCTGATGTACTCCACTCCCTACAGACGAATAGTACTGCTAATGTACTGCAGCTACACGGCAATTACTGAAGCTACACAACAGTAAGTGTACCTACACAGCAGTAGCTGTAGGTACACAACAGTAAGTGTACTTACACAGCAGTAGCTGTAGGTACACAACAGTAAGTGTACCTACACAGCAGTAGCTGTAGGTACACAACAGTAAGTGTACTTACACAGCAGTAGCTGTAGGTACACAACAGTAAGTGTACTTACACAGCAGTAGCTGTAGGTACACAACAGTAAGTGTACCTACACAGCAGTAGCTGTAGGTACACAACAGTAAGTGTACTTACACAGCAGTAGCTGTAGGTACACAACAGTAAGTGTACCTATAAAACATAATAGTCACTCTATTTACACAGCAGTAGCTGTAGTCACACACACAAACACACTCCAACTCGGAATTCACACAGTAGAGTCACATTACAATGATGTTATCAGAAAAATCAGTCACACAAGCTGTGTCTGGGTTTCTTAATGTGCCATGGATTCGCCCTCATCTCTGCCAGTCTTATGCTTGTAAGCTGCATCTTCAGGCAGGAATAAAGGGATGGGATGACTACTTGGACGGATGGCAGATTATGTTTATGAAAGAAAATAAAGAACTCAGGTCAGGAAACTGTCTCGAAATGGGTTGAGATCACGAGGTAGCGTGTGGCAGGCTCTTTTCCCCAGATCTTTGTTCTTGTTGATCTATGTGAATGATTTGCCTCGAGGGATTGTCATTCTTAATGGATGTTTGTGAATAATGCCAAGGTCACCAAGGGGGACGGACACAAGCTCCAGAGTTAGGAATGGTATTACATGCTCTTGAAATTCAAGTCAAGTACACGTAATGAGAATGGGCTACAGTGAAGGAAGGCCTCAGTATGACTATCCTCTCGAACAATGATTCCCAACCAGGGGTAAACTGACCCCCTGGGGGTAGGTAATACACTACACCAGGTCAGCCTCTTTATGGCGAGGTGCGGGGGGGCTGCTCCCACCGCCTTGAAACCCGCGGCACACAGCGCGCACTGCCTGCCACCTGTGGAGCACCAATGCAACTACGTACCAACGTTTGTTTACCTCAGGCTCGGGGAGGCACGAGGTGAGTTGTTACATGAATTTTTGTAATGATCGTTTTATACAAAATATCTGCTTGTTGTGCCACACCTACATCTCTCAGTATCAATCTGTCTTTGAGATATTACGTGAAGTGGTATTGTATAACACGTGAAGTGTCATTATATATTACGTGAAGTGCTATCATATATTACGTGAAATGTTATTATATATCACGTGAAGTGTTATTATATGTCACATGAAGTGTTATTATGTCACATGAAGTGTTATTATATATCACGTGAAGTGTTATCATATATTACGTGAAGGTATTATATATCACGTGAAGTGTTATTATGTATCACGTGAAGTGTTATTATATATTACGTGAAAGTATTACATATCACGTGAAGTGTTATCATATATTACGTGAAGGTATTATATATCACGTGAAGTGTTATATGTTACGTGAAGGTATTATATATCACGTGAAATGTTATTTATTTCACATGAAGTATTATTACATATTACGTGAAGGTATTATATATCACGTGAAATGTTATTATATGTCACATAAAGTGTTATAATATATTACGTGGTGTTATCACATATTACGTGAAGGTATTATATATCACGTGAAATGTTATATGTCACATGAAGTGTTATTATATATCACGTGAATTATATATTACGTGAAGGTATTATATATCACGTGAAATGTTATCATATGTCACATGAAGTGTTATTATATATCACGTGAATTGTTATTACATATTACGTGAAGGTATTATATATCACGTGAAATGTTATCATATGTCACATGAAGTGTTATTATATATTACGTGGTGTTATTCTATATTACGTGAAGGTATTATATATCACGTGAAGTGTTATCATATATTACGTGAAGGTATTATATATCACGTGAAATGTTATCATATGTCAAATGAAGTGTTATCATGTATTACGTGGTGTTATCATATATTACGTGAAGGTATTGTATATCACGTGAAGATAATTTTGGATAGTGTCGTAACTTCTTGAAGGAATGACTATCATTAATCACAAAACAGGAAGTCTTGAGGTCTATAATCATTAATCACAAAACAGGAAGTCTTGACGTCTATAATCATTGATTTTGGGACATTCGCTGATCCAGTGTCATTGTTTACGGTCATGAGGTGGAGAACAAAGTCTTCATATGTAATGTTCAGGATCATGGTTCTTCACATGTACCTGTACCCCGGGTGTGTTCTGGTAGTTACAGTATTACATCGTCTAGTATGGGTTCGGTACTGTCCACACTGATTTTCTTTAGCCTACAGTGATCATAGTACACAATAATACAGTTACCTGGTCTGTCATAATCTCTCAAGAAGTTTTCTTCGTCGTGGGTGAATGTGGTCTGGTCAGCGCGGAGTATGCCTCTAGTTAGACCAAGTCTGGTGTAGCTGCCCCAGGCAGACTCACCAACCAGGTATGTTTAGCGAGGTTATCTACATGGTCATGACGCTTACATCCGACATGTCATGGTATTTACAGGAACTGAATGCGTAGGTCATTTTTTTTGCGGCTTGTATAAGCAGAGAGTGAATGATTGATGAAACAGTTTCCTGCAGAGCTAAGTTCCTGCAGAGCTAAGTTCCTGCAGAGCTAAGTTCTTACTGAGAGTGAATAAGGTTGTTATTGTTGTAGGCAGCGCCGGCCTCAGGACAAGAATTGGGACCCCACGAGTGTAAAATTTCCTCCCCCTACAGTACAAGGGATGAGGCCCACGAGTGTAGAACTCCCTCCCCATAAAACAGGTCATAACAGTACAAACAGGTCATAACAGTACAAACAGGTCATAACAGTAAGGTGTTCATGTTCTTGTGCTCCACTTCACGTAAAGAGGCTCTCCAGTCTCCGAGATGAGCAACTGGTTAATGAAATCTTTACCAGAGGTACTGAGCCTCAACAAACATGTGCTGGGCCTCTATGCAAGTGCTGAGCCTCACCACACAGGTGCTGAGCTTCAGCACAGGGACGCCAAGCTTCAGCACATAGGCACTGAGCCTCATCACAGCGGCACCCAGCGTCACTACACAAGTGCTGAGCCTCACCATACAGATGCTAAGCCTCATCACACAAGTGCTGAACCTCACTACAAGGGCACTCAGTCTCTGGACACAGGTTCCGTCTCCCGCCATACAGGTGACAGAGGAGGTGTCGAGCAGGACGCGCGCCGTATCTGCTAATGAGATTTATCCTTCCTGATCTCTTACCTGCGCCGGGGAGCCAGCTTAGCTGTGGGGAGGTGGAGGGGGAGAGGGAGCTTAGCTGATGTCTTCTAGGAGGGAAGGGAAGGGCTAGCTTAGCTGACGACTGTGTGGAGGAGGGTACTAGCTTGTTGACGACCGTGTGTTGGAAAGAAACCGTTTGATGTGAATGCGGCAGACAAGTAGAGGTAGGAGTGTGTTGGGAGGAGCACCGCGCCCACCTGATCATATGTACGTAGTGAAATGGACGAAGGGAAAACAAATTTAGGCATAGGAATGATTGAGAGGGCATCATGATGATGACAGCGCTGAAAACAAAATATAGCCTAATGACAGCTTAACATAAATAAAAACGTGACCGAAAAGTGTGTGTAGGGGCGTAGCAGGGTGAGAGTATTAGGTCCTGTGTACAGGGTGTGGGTCGGACAGTGATGGGTGTTGGGTCCTGTGTACAGGGTGTAGGTAGGGTCATAATAGCTGATGAAATTGTACGTGTGTGTGTGTGTGTGTGTGTGTGTGTGTGTGTGTGTGTGTGTGTGTGTGTGTGTATCGGGGGAAGGGGTAATTTGCTGCTGTAGTTGAAGGGGAAGGAAGTGTAAGAATAACACGTCCGGTGTGAGGATGAAGACGGAGCCCTGTAGTGGCTGGGAAGGTGGAGAGGTGTTGGTGCTGAGGTACACATGAATGAATCATCTGCTACCGGGGCCGCGGGGCTGGGCTGCAGGAGGAATTGGTCAGTGAATGACAGGGTTGCCTTAACACCCGGTGGGTTTAGTGTATGGTAATGTTGCTGGTGCTGTAGGATACAAGGACACAGAAAAAGGAAAACATGGGAAAATAGAGAAAAAAGTATTAAAGAAGATAGATAGATAGATAAGAGAGAGAGAGAGAGAGAGAGAGAGAGAGAGAGAGAGAGAGAGAGTGAGAGAGAGAGAGAGAGAGAGAGCTACCGCGGGGATGGTGTCAGCTTAGGGGTGTCGGGGCAGTGCTGGTATCATATCACGTTGGTGGATCCCGCGTCGCAGCTGCTGTTACACTCACACGAGTCACAACAAACCATCCATCAACAACCATTTCCACAGATAAGGTGAGGAACCAACCATCGCGCCTGCGGGACGCCTCGAAGCCTCCTAGGTTCCCAGGGATTTGATTCTTGTGCAAGGGTTCGATACGAGTCGACTCGATCTCGTTTGGTGGTGAACGGGTTACGGTCTCCGGGTCGGTGTAATCTTAGTGGTAAATTAATGGTGTGGTCGTAGGGAAGAGCGGTCAGGAGCCACTCTTGCTGTACGCCAAACACAAATAATCAATTAGACGACCAAACTGTGATAAGTTTATCGCAACGCCTCTACCTTTTTACATCGCACGAATCTCCACTTCTTTTCAACCCAAAGTTCCAGTTTTCTAAGAGATGCGGTCTTATCCACGGTCTCTCGAAGGCCGAAAGCGACACGGGATGGGCGTGTGCTTGCGACCCTATGAGTCTTTCTGGCCAGGTTGTAATGAGTGTTAATGAGTAGTAGCTCGAACCCCCGACACCTCACACTCCCCAACACTGCCAGCCAGCGACCAACACTGCCAGCCAACGACCAACACAGCCAACAGCGACGCTATCGCACATTTATCAGGGTGGACGCTCAAGATGGCTCGAAGGGTGGACGATCCTTCGCCACTCGAAGATGTTCTTTATTCTCCCCTCTGCTCTCGGGACGGATACCACTGTCGCCAACAGCCATGACTACCATACTTCCATGTTAATGGTTCAGAGGACCACCTTCAGGAGGGTCTGAAGGCCGTGGCAGCGTCTGATGAGGCTTAGGAACTGCCAATTCCCGTCGCTATTTGACATTAATCAGGGCTGACGTAGCAGCTAGCCGGGGAGTGAAGGCTGAATAGAGTAGCGGCATAGGAGGAGAGGCAGAAGAGGCAAGAGGGAGCAATGGAAGCTGTTGGCGAGGGAAAGAAGGTACATGTCAGGTAGTGGGGAAGAAAGAGAAACTTGGTGGGAGATATATAAGTGTAAGAGAAAGATCTTGGGCGATTGGTTGAGTAGAGAGGGTAATGGTGAGGAAGGTTGGTGTAGGGAGGGATAGAGAAGAGAAGAATGGTGTTGCTTGATTGGAAAAGAGAGGGAAGATAGACAGATGTACAGGGGAGATACACAGATGTCCAGAGAAGATAGACAAATATACAGAAAGATAGACCAAGGAAGATAGACAAATGTTCAGGGAAGACCAACAGATGTATAAGGAAATAGAATTTCTTTGGAAGTGAAGATTCATGTAAGAAAAAAGAGCAAACTCATGAAAGAAGACGTCAGACAAACAGACACACAGACAGACAACCTTGAGACACATTTTGTCCTATCGTGTCAGTATCAGTGGACCATCTGCAGCCGTCAGGTATCAGTGGACCATCTGCAGCCGTCAGGTATCAGTGGACCATCTGCAGCCGTCAGGTATCAGTGGACCATCTGCAGCCGTCAGGTATCAGTGGACCATCTGCAGCCGTCAGGTATCAGTGGACCATCTGCAGCCGTCAGGTATCAGTGGACCATCTGCAGCCGACAGTATCAGTGGACCACCTGCACCTGTCAGGTATCAGTGGACCACCTGCAGCCGTCAGTATCAGTGGACCATCTGCAGCCGTCAGGTATCAGTGGACCATCTGCAGCCGTCAGGTATCAGTGGACCATCTGCAGCCGTCAGGTATCAGTGGACCATCTGCAGCCGTCAGGTATCAGTGGACCATCTGCAGCCGTCAGGTATCAGTGGACCATCTGCAGCCGTCAGGTATCAGTGGACCATCTGCAGCCGTCAGGTATCAGTGGACCATCTGCAGCCGTCAGGTATCAGTGGACCACCTGCAGCCGTCAGTATCAGTGGACCATCTGCAGCCGTCAGGTATCAGTGGACCATCTGCAGCCGTCAGTATCAGTGGACCATCTGCAGCCGTCAGGTATCAGTGGACCATCTGCAGCCGTCAGTATCAGTGGACCATCTGCAGCCGTCAGGTATCAGTGGACCATCTGCAGCCGTCAGGTATCAGTGGACCATCTGCAGCCGTCAGGTATCAGTGGACCATCTGCAGCCGTCAGGTATCAGTGGACCATCTGCAGCCGTCAGTATCAGTGGACCATCTGCAGCCGTCAGTATCAGTGGACCATCTGCAGCCGTCAGTATCAGTGGACCATCTGCAGCCGTCAGGTATCAGTGGACCATCTGCAGCCGTCAGGTATCAGTGGACCATCTGCAGCCGTCAGGTATCAGTGGACCATCTGCAGCCGTCAGTATCAGTGGACCATCTGCAGCCGTCAGGTATCAGTGGACCATCTGCAGCCGTCAGGTATCAGTGGACCATCTGCAGCCGTCAGGTATCAGTGGACCATCTGCAGCCGTCAGGTATCAGTGGACCATCTGCAGCCGTCAGGTATCAGTGGACCATCTGCAGCCGTCAGGTATCAGTGGACCATCTGCAGCCGTCAGGTATCAGTGGACCATCTGCAGCCGTCAGGTATCAGTGGACCATCTGCAGCCGTCAGGTATCAGTGGACCATCTGCAGCCGTCAGGTATCAGTGGACCATCTGCAGCCGTCAGGTATCAGTGGACCATCTGCAGCCGTCAGGTATCAGTGGACCATCTGCAGCCGTCAGGTATCAGTGGACCATCTGCAGCCGTCAGGTATCAGTGGACCATCTGCAGCCGTCAGGTATCAGTGGACCATCTGCAGCCGTCAGGTATCAGTGGACCATCTGCAGCCGTCAGGTATCAGTGGACCATCTGCAGCCGTCAGGTATCAGTGGACCATCTGCAGCCGTCAGGTATCAGTGGACCATCTGCAGCCGTCAGGTATCAGTGGACCATCTGCAGCCGTCAGTATCAGTGGACCATCTGCAGCCGTCAGGTATCAGTGGACCATCTGCAGCCGTCAGGTATCAGTGGACCATCTGCAGCCGTCAGTATCAGTGGACCATCTGCAGCCGTCAGGTATCAGTGGACCATCTGCAGCCGTCAGGTATCAGTGGACCATCTGCAGCCGTCAGGTATCAGTGGACCATCTGCAGCCGTCAGTATCAGTGGACCATCTGCAGCCGTCAGGTATCAGTGGACCATCTGCAGCCGTCAGTATCAGTGGACCATCTGCAGCCGTCAGGTATCAGTGGACCATCTGCAGCCGTCAGGTATCAGTGGACCATCTGCAGCCGTCAGGTATCAGTGGACCATCTGCAGCCGTCAGGTATCAGTGGACCATCTGCAGCCGTCAGGTATCAGTGGACCATCTGCAGCCGTCAGGTATCAGTGGACCATCTGCAGCCGTCAGGTATCAGTGGACCATCTGCAGCCGTCAGGTATCAGTGGACCATCTGCAGCCGTCAGGTATCAGTGGACCATCTGCAGCCGTCAGGTATCAGTGGACCATCTGCAGCCGTCAGGTATCAGTGGACCATCTGCAGCCGTCAGGTATCAGTGGACCATCTGCAGCCGTCAGGTATCAGTGGACCATCTGCAGCCGTCAGGTATCAGTGGACCATCTGCAGCCGTCAGGTATCAGTGGACCATCTGCAGCCGTCAGGTATCAGTGGACCATCTGCAGCCGTCAGGTATCAGTGGACCATCTGCAGCCGTCAGGTATCAGTGGACCATCTGCAGCCGTCAGGTATCAGTGGACCATCTGCAGCCGTCAGGTATCAGTGGACCATCTGCAGCCGTCAGGTATCAGTGGACCATCTGCAGCCGTCAGGTATCAGTGGACCATCTGCAGCCGTCAGGTATCAGTGGACCATCTGCAGCCGTCAGGTATCAGTGGACCATCTGCAGCCGTCAGGTATCAGTGGACCATCTGCAGCCGTCAGGTATCAGTGGACCATCTGCAGCCGTCAGGTATCAGTGGACCATCTGCAGCCGTCAGGTATCAGTGGACCATCTGCAGCCGTCAGGTATCAGTGGACCATCTGCAGCCGTCAGGTATCAGTGGACCATCTGCAGCCGTCAGTATCAGTGGACCATCTGCAGCCGTCAGGTATCAGTGGACCATCTGCAGCCGTCAGGTATCAGTGGACCATCTGCAGCCGTCAGGTATCAGTGGACCATCTGCAGCCGTCAGGTATCAGTGGACCATCTGCAGCCGTCAGTATCAGTGGACCATCTGCAGCCGTCAGGTATCAGTGGACCATCTGCAGCCGTCAGGTATCAGTGGACCATCTGCAGCCGTCAGGTATCAGTGGACCATCTGCAGCCGTCAGGTATCAGTGGACCATCTGCAGCCGTCAGGTATCAGTGGACCATCTGCAGCCGTCAGGTATCAGTGGACCATCTGCAGCCGTCAGGTATCAGTGGACCATCTGCAGCCGTCAGGTATCAGTGGACCATCTGCAGCCGTCAGGTATCAGTGGACCATCTGCAGCCGTCAGGTATCAGTGGACCATCTGCAGCCGTCAGGTATCAGTGGACCATCTGCAGCCGTCAGGTATCAGTGGACCATCTGCAGCCGTCAGGTATCAGTGGACCATCTGCAGCCGTCAGGTATCAGTGGACCATCTGCAGCCGTCAGGTATCAGTGGACCATCTGCAGCCGTCAGGTATCAGTGGACCATCTGCAGCCGTCAGGTATCAGTGGACCATCTGCAGCCGTCAGGTATCAGTGGACCATCTGCAGCCGTCAGGTATCAGTGGACCATCTGCAGCCGTCAGTATCAGTGGACCATCTGCAGCCGTCAGGTATCAGTGGACCATCTGCAGCCGTCAGGTATCAGTGGACCATCTGCAGCCGTCAGGTATCAGTGGACCATCTGCAGCCGTCAGGTATCAGTGGACCATCTGCAGCCGTCAGGTATCAGTGGACCATCTGCAGCCGTCAGGTATCAGTGGACCATCTGCAGCCGTCAGGTATCAGTGGACCATCTGCAGCCGTCAGGTATCAGTGGACCATCTGCAGCCGTCAGGTATCAGTGGACCATCTGCAGCCGTCAGGTATCAGTGGACCATCTGCAGCCGTCAGGTATCAGTGGACCATCTGCAGCCGTCAGTATCAGTGGACCATCTGCAGCCGTCAGGTATCAGTGGACCATCTGCAGCCGTCAGGTATCAGTGGACCATCTGCAGCCGTCAGTATCAGTGGACCATCTGCAGCCGTCAGGTATCAGTGGACCATCTGCAGCCGTCAGGTATCAGTGGACCATCTGCAGCCGTCAGGTATCAGTGGACCATCTGCAGCCGTCAGTATCAGTGGACCATCTGCAGCCGTCAGGTATCAGTGGACCATCTGCAGCCGTCAGGTATCAGTGGACCATCTGCAGCCGTCAGGTATCAGTGGACCATCTGCAGCCGTCAGGTATCAGTGGACCATCTGCAGCCGTCAGGTATCAGTGGACCATCTGCAGCCGTCAGGTATCAGTGGACCATCTGCAGCCGTCAGGTATCAGTGGACCATCTGCAGCCGTCAGGTATCAGTGGACCATCTGCAGCCGTCAGGTATCAGTGGACCATCTGCAGCCGTCAGGTATCAGTGGACCATCTGCAGCCGTCAGGTATCAGTGGACCATCTGCAGCCGTCAGGTATCAGTGGACCATCTGCAGCCGTCAGGTATCAGTGGACCATCTGCAGCCGTCAGGTATCAGTGGACCATCTCCGCTGGCTGTGAACTTGTGTCTGGGATTCTGGCCAAGATTTATCTTAACGTTCAATCTCGCTGGATTTTTTTTTTTTTTTTTGTACGTCGATGATGCGGTTCAAAACACGGAATAAACTCCGGTTACAGTATTACTAAATGCCGTATAATGGCTAAATGATGATAAGAAGATTGCAGAGGTGGAGTAGGAATTATAGAGGCGATCTAGGTATTATATGCACGAAACGACGATTACGTATTACTTGATTATAGAGGATTGTTAGGAGAATTATACAGAGGATTATATGCAAAGGTTGTTGGCTGTAGACAGCAGCTGCCCAGGGAAGTACTACCTTACTGACTTAGGAGTGTTGAGGCGATGCCTGGAACCATCATACACCGCTCACATAAGCTTGCTGTTCCTACCTTCTACCACATTAAGGTACCGGGTTGGTCTCCCTACATGCACCACATACCGTCCCTACTTCTTCACATTACTTCTCTCACCCTCTCTCTAGCCTCACTAAAAAACTTCAAGTAGCGTGGTAGATTCAAACACCATTATATACCAAGATTCAAACACCATCATATACCAAGATTCAAACACCATTATATACCAAGATTCAAACACCATTATATACCAAGATTCAAACACCATTATATACCAAGATTCAAACACCATCATATACCAAGATTCAAACACCATTATATACCAAGATTCAAACACCATTATATACCAAGATTCAAACACCATTATATACCAAGATTCAAACACCATTATATACCAAGATTCAAACACCATTATATACCAAGATTCAAACACCATTATATACCAAGATTCAAACACCATTATATACCAAGATTCAAACACCATTATATACCAAGATTCAAACACCATTATATACCAAGATTCAAACACCATTATATACCAAGATTCAGACACCATTATATACCAAGATTCAAACACCATTATATACCAAGATTCAAACACCATTATATGCCAAGATTTAAACACCATTATATACCAAGATTCAAACACCATCATATACCAAGATTCAAACACCATTATATACCAAGATTCAAACACCATTATATACCAAGATTCAAATACCATTATATACCAAGATTCAAACACCATTATATACCAAGATTCAAACACCATTATATACCAAGATTCGCCGGATTTCTTGTCTGTGTTTGCTATTAGCGTTAGGGAAGGCTCAAGCTGTAACCTCACCCGTCCTTCCTACAACTTTTCTTCGTCAAATATAACTGATTCATTTCCTATTTCACCAACATATGTGGTCCTTGTAGTAGCCTCTGTACTGATCAACCTAACCTGACTGGTACATGTAGTACTTCTCTCACAGACCCTCTACTGTCAAACGATGTTTTCATTATTCAGTTTCAAATCTCGATTCATAATGTGTGATATTTCCTGGTCTCTGGGTGGCCAGGAAGCATCAAGGTGGAGTGGAAGCATCACAAGGTGGGTGGGAAGGATGGAGTTCAACACTGTATGGAGACAAGAGTGGTGAGGAGCATGGCTGCAACACATGAGGCAGGTGGAGGCAGATGTAGAGGTCTTTACGCCTTGTTTACCAATGGCATCATAGTTTAGTCTCTTCATTGTATATCAACTGACTGTGGTAAGGATTTTCTCATACTCCTCATGTACATCATCAATAAGCTGGCCAAAGTTCATAGCATGGTTGAACCAAACTCAAGTAAAAAAACAGTGGAGTAACCTTCCTAGTTACACAGTAAACACATTACAGCACAACACAACGTTACGTAACTCGTGTCCACATTCTCAGGTGTAAGGACAGTACGGTATGGTCTTGGTTTATGTACAAAAATCAAAGATCAAAGGAAAAATAATTAACCAATGAGTGATAGATACGTTAGGCTGCTACTCCCTTGTCTGACCAATGAAAGCTGGCCGCGATAGGTCAGCCAGGGGTGCTGCTGCATGACGTCACCAGTTCTCGTTTCGCTCTCTCTGGAATAGGTTAGACGTAGAGCTCTCGGTAACACCAGAAGATCGTTAGTCGTCAGGTTCATACTCAGGCATCTCTCCTTGATGCAGAGGACCTCGAGTATCTGAAGACATTTAGGGTCGGGTGAAGTGTCTAATATGGACGTTCCTTCTCCAACATCTGCCTCGTGATGGTGTTGTTGTGGCACGATCTCAGGTGCGTCTTCAGGCTCCCACTATGTAGATGACACGAAAGACATTGGAACAATTTAGTGGTGGTCACTAGAATTCGTAGATGACATGACCTCTCCAGAAAGTCGATGGTCTTGTTGGCGGTTTTGATTTCAAGAGTTGTAATGTTTTCTTCTTTTGGAAATAGATGATGAAATCTATATTCTGGATGTTGTTGACAAGCCTCAAATTTCTTTTGATTACGCCCTTGATCACTCGTTCATCCAACCTATGCGAAGTTGACATGAATTTTTTTTAGTAAAGGCGGATGGGGTCAGGGGGCGCTGTTTGATTCGGGGCGTTTGATTTGGTGGTTATCTTCTTGTGTGGTTCCCTAGGTACCGTCCCTCCAGGTTCTTGCAAATAAAGGCGCAGAATTCCCTGTTTGAATATCCATTGTTTACTAAGACCCGAGTGACCCGGTCTAGTTCTTCATTGGCAGAGGTCCACGACGAACAGTGGGATAGTGCCTTCCTCACATGAACATTTCTAGTGGAGTCCTCATACCGCTGGGGGCACCACTCACTCTTGCAGTTCAGACAGTGTCCAGGATTGGTGACTTTGACGTAAACGATGGTGTCGAAGTGGTCGTCCGATTCCTCTAGTGATATATCCAGTTGAGGGAGGGCGACTGCGTTAGTCTTTTCTGTCGTCAAGTTGAGGCCTGACTTCTCCGAAAGCCTCCTCCTCAACACCTGCAGCTCCTCTGTGTCTCGAACGGAGACATCATTCACGTATCGACAGTAAACTCGGGAGCTTCTCGATTTCTTCAAAGACCATCTCCTCTACAGTACACATGTAAAAGTTCGCGAAGAGCACTCCCACTGGGAAACCCATGGCGACGCCGTCTTTGTTGAGGTAACATCCGTACACGGGGACACACGAATGGGTCCTCCTAGGTACACTACTGGAGGCGGGTTTTGAGGGCCGACTCTGGGATATCCAGTGTGGGAGTGTCGTTGTTTCTGTATGCCAGATTCAGGATCAAGTCGATAGTCTGGTCCAAAGGTACGTTTGTGAAGATGGACTGCACATCTAGGGAGGCGATCGTTTCTTCTGCATTAGAGGTAGAAATCAGTTCAAGAAGTTCACTACGTCTATGGCCTAGTTCACCTTCTTGAGGTTCTCGATCGGGTTTCTTATGATCCTTCGGAACTTCATTACATAGTTAAGGTACGATGTTGTCCGCCTTCTCTGTGTACTTTTCGGCGGGAATGAGCACTTAGGCAGCCTCTTTATCTGTAAGTCGGATCGCTTTCGACTCAACTCTGTCAAGTAAGGATGCTAGAACCACCTCAGATGTGAGAGCAGTACTCCATACAAGGACGAATCAATCCCATGTAAAAAGTTATTTCGATATCTAAACTGGACACCCATTTTCTTAGAGGCAAACTTAGTTATTTCCGTAATGTGGAGTTTCCAAGAAAGGTTGGATGTTACATTATGTTCACTGAGTCTAGAGGTAGACTTAGAGAATCGTCAATGGAGAGAGAGGAAACCCTTGAGGAATTTTCGGCGGAGAAATGTGTAGAATTGGGTCTTGGAGGCATTAAACTTAACCAGATTTCGTCTTCCCTACTGAAATATCCCGTCCAA
Organism: Panulirus ornatus; assembly: GCF_036320965.1. Taxonomy (NCBI): domain Eukaryota; kingdom Metazoa; phylum Arthropoda; class Malacostraca; order Decapoda; family Palinuridae; genus Panulirus; species Panulirus ornatus. Next base: position 20,778,495 of record NC_092250.1, on the reverse strand, counting down.
GTCTGAGTTTATTGAGGAAGTTATGTCGAGACGAAATGCAGATCGAGTGAGAGAAGAAGAAGCAGAATTGAAGGATGTGGAGGAATGCAGTGGTGAGGCGTCAGCGTATGACCGTATTGGGTTATTTGTGGAAGAAAAGAAATCGTTGATAGGGGATAGAACAGCCCCTTGAGGTACACCGCTGTTGAATGAGAAAGTGGGTGAGGCTGATTCATCAACAAGCACGAAGATAGATCGGCCAGCAAGGAAGCTAGATATGAGGGAGCAAAGTTAGGGAGGAAAGACAAAAGAAGGGAGCATAGGGATGAGAACCCAATGTCAAACTCTGTCACAAGCTTTAGATGTGCTAAGGGCAAGTACATAGGATTTCCCAAAATCCTTCAGGGACGAAAGGAAAGAATATCGTCAGTGTATCTTCCTTTACAAAAGCCATACTAATGATCAGAAAGGAGACTTTGAAATTCAAGGTGTTTAAGGTTGTGGGAGTTGAGGAAGGACTTAAAGACTTTGGAAATGGTAGATGTCAGAGCAACAGGACGATAGTTTGAGGGGTTAGAACGGTCATCCATCTTAGGAATGGGATGTACCAACGCATGCTTCCAAGAAGGAAAAGTTCTGGTTTTTAAACAGAAACGGAACAAACGAGCAAGCACAGGTGCAAGTTCAGAGTCATCCATGGAAGAGTTGGAAGAGAAATTGAAACCAAAGAGAGTTGCTTTGTCCCCAAGAGAGACAACTATAGTACCGTCAGAACGAAAAAACGAAGAAAAGGTAGAACGACAGAAGATGTCAGCGATGCCATTAGGTAAAGACCAGAAAGAAGAGGTCGTCTTGCTTTCATTCCCTCAACCATAACATCTGTTATACGTTTGGTGGAGACACAAACATCACCAAATGAGACAGTAACCTACCCAAGGAATGTCAGAAAAGAATTTTCGTTATTCCACTCAACTTTGTTGAGATGCCAATAATTACTGCTAGATGGGAGGTGCTGTTAGAACAGATCCGTGTATGAGTGTGGTCATATTAGCCAACTGAATGTATTTGTTACCTGTTAATATACAAATAGGTTATTACACAAACACACGTGTGTTACAACTAACGTATGGATATCTGTAAGATAATGAAATCCAGGGACCAGCATAGTATACTTAAAGATAAACAGTTTTACATACTTGCAGGTCACATGGAAGAGGTAAATGATTAAGGAATTTCGATTTTGTCGAATGCTTGATCTTCTGTGAAGTGATTATGTTAACATCCGTAGAGTTGTGTTCATCACATCTGAAGGAAACGGCGTACGAGATTTCTCCGTGTGAAATATAAAAATGCATAAAAGATTTTATGCACATATATATATATATATATATATATATATATATATATATATATATATATATATATATATATATATATATATATAGGGATAGGGGAGAAAGAATACTTCCCACGTATTCCCTGCGTGTCGTAGAAGGCGACTAAAAGGGAAGGGAGCGGGGGGCTGGAAATCCTCCCCTCTCGTTTTTTTTTTTTTTAATTTTCCAAAAGAAGGAACAGAGAAGAGGGCCAGGTGAGGATATTCCCTCAAAGGCCCAGTCCTCTGTTCTTAACGCTACCTCGCTATCGCGGGAAATGGCGAATAGTGTGAAAAAAAAAAAAAAAAAATATATATATATATATATATATATATATATATATATATATATATATATATATATATATATATAATGCTAACCCAGTAAAATGTATAGTTTATTCTCATATATAGAAAGGTGTATTGTAAAGCGTTGATCAGGTAGGGAGGCAATCCAAGGGGCAAGTTGTGCTGGTAGTAAGTCTGCGGTGCGTCACTGGTGGCTCCCTTCACGTGCGTTCTTGTGATCCTTCCTAGTGACAGGATCTTCTTGCCATTACAGGAATCTCCACGTTAGTCCTACATGGAGACGCACCATGTAAACAAAGTTATTCTGTGTCAAAGGCTTTCTCGTAGTCCAGAGGCAGACCAACCACCCACCTTTCTCTTGTATGAAGCAGATATCTTACTTTTGTAGAAATCTAACAGATTCGTGTTTCTCTCACTCAGAAGCTGGTCGTCTGCTGGAAGCCATCTGAATGCTTTCTAGTTACCTTTCCCTACACTTGAGGACAAGACTCGTCAGGCAGACTGGCCTGTTGTTCACCGCCTCCTTCCGTCCTCTTGTTTTATAAACAGACATGATGCTTACCTTCTTTCACTCCCCTGCACTTTACCTTTCTCCCGCCACATCTTAAAAACATTTCAAGAGATATACCAAGCGCATCTGCACATATCTTCAGAATATATGGAGAGATATTATCAGGACCATCAGTCTTGTGTGTGTGTGTGTGTGTGTGTGTGTGTGTGTGTGTGTCTGTGTGTGTGTGAGTGTGTGTGTGTGTGTGTGTGTGTGTGTGCATGTGTGTGTGTGGGTGTGTATGTGGGTCAGCGGGGAGGAACCATGGTCATCTGTGTTGTGGTGTTTACCACGGAGGTGCCGCTGTGACGGACTGACGTCAGTGTTGGGTTGGTGTGCGTTACCTGGGTCAAGACAACGTCCTCCTGTTGCTCTCCAACAGCAGAGCTTTCCATAACTCCTACTGTATTTGTGTGCCCATCTGTCGACTTTCTTTTCATTATTTTTTTTTTGGGGCAAATATTTGTGGTACGAAGTTCATAGCCAGCATTGTGAACCACTATTATACCCCGGCCTCCGGGCTGATGGTCCATCCAACAATCCTTCCATGTGACAGTGAAGGGGTACCACGTCAGTGTGACAGTGAAAGGGTACCACGTCAGTGTGACAGTGAAGGGGTACCACGTCAGTGTGACAGTGAAGGGGTACCACGTCAGTGTGACAGTGAAGGGGTACCACGTCAGTGTGACAGTGAAGGGGTACCACGTCAGTGTGACAGTGAAGGGGTACCACGTCAGTGGTGTGATGGTTTTGTGGTGGTGGTAGTGGGGGTGGTGGTTGTGGTGGTGATGGTTGTGGTTGTGGTGGTGATGGTTGTGGTTGTGGTGGTGATGGTTGTGTTTGTGGTGGTAAGGATGGGGTCATGTGTGGGTGACGGTGTCTTGTTTCAGATTTGTATTACACGTTACAGTTTGTCCTGCCTGGTTATTGTGCTATATATATATATATATATATATATATATATATATATATATATATATATATATATATATATATTCCTATGAGTCCACGGGAAAGTGAAACAGAGAAAAATGCAGTATAGAAATAATTGAGAAGGTATGTATGAGAGTTGCAGGAAAAAGAAACATGGAGCCCACTACTGGCTCACCCAAACAATTTGCATAAATTATTTTCTTGTGGGCGAGCGAGTTAAGAGCGTACATGTTGGCGCCTCTGATTACTGGCTACCTTAACTGGTGGCTCCCCCCCCCCTCCCACCACCACCTGCCTCCACCACCTCCCCAACCATACCCAACCCAACTATGCCCCCCCCCCCCCAACAACCCACCCAGTCATGCCCCATCACAACCCACCCAGTCATGTCCCCACCGCAACCCACCCAGCCATGTCCCCACCACAACCCACCCAGCCATGTCCCCACCACAACCCACCCAGTCATGTCCCCTACCACTTCCCCCACGATACTTCATCTATTCCTGCCCCCATCACCTCTCCTGGGACACCCATGTCGTAGCGAGTGACAGCCCCACAGACCTTCCCATGGTTTGCCCCGGACGTTCACATGCCCTGGTTCAATTCACTAACAACACGTCGACCCCGGTATATCATATCGTTTCACTTCACTATCGTGCACGCCTCACACCCTCCTGTGTATTCAGGCCCCGATCGCTCAAATAATTTTCACTCCATTCTTCCACCTCCAATTTAGTCTCCCACTTCTTCTCTTTCCCTCTACCTCTGACACATATATCCTCTTTGTCAATCTTTCCTCACTCATTCTCTCCATGTGACCAAACCATTTCAAAATACCCTCTTCTCCTCTCTTAACCACACTCTTTTTATTAACATACATCTCTCTTACCCTTTCATTACTTACTAGACCTATTGAAGAAATCTCGAATACCACAACCAGTAAAATGTTTCAAGAATCTGATGAAGAAGAGTTGAAGGTTAGAAAAATAGAGTTCTGAAGCACTTAAATACCTGGACCAATTAAATCCTAACACATCCAACGGCCCAGATAACTCAGCTCCAAGACTTTTAAAAGAGGTCAGGAGACAGCTGATGTACCCCATAACAAGAATATTCAACAAATCTCAATCGGATGGTCAGGTGCCATCTGAATAGAAACTAGCAAATGTTACTCCTATATATAAGAGAGGAGACAAAAAGTGTGCCTTGAACTACCGACCAATTTGCCTTACGTCAGTGTTAGGTAAAACGATGGGAAAAATGATACGAGATAAAATTCACTTTTTAGATCGCAAAATTATATTGGACTACCAACAAATTTGCTGGAATGTTTTAAAGCTGTTTATCAGAATTGGACGAAAAAAGTACCGTCTAACATAGTTTATTTAGATTTCCAAAAGGCTTCCGATAAAGTACCTCACAAGAGACTTTTACATAAACATAAAGCACACGGAATCAAAGAAGAACTCTGTACATGGATCAGAGACTGGCCTATCAGTATCAAACAGTGAAGCCTCGGATTGGCCAGAGTAATGAGCGGTGTGCCACAGGGGTCGGTCCTAGGCCCAATTCTTTTCATAATATATATCAATGACCTAGAACTGGGTCTCATATGTGAGATCTCCAAGTTTGCTGACGATACTAAATCAGGAGGTAGAGCTGTAGACAGGCGATACTGCGAAATGATTCAAAGAGATCTTAACTTACTAGCAGAGTGGTCAAACAGATGGCAAATGAAGTTTGATGTAGACAAGTGTAAAGTTATGTACTTTGGAAACAAGAATATACGTTACGACTACAAACTATTCCGAAACTTTCGAACTAGAATAAACGAAGAAAAAGACCTTGGAGTTGTCATTAGCAACAATCTGAAATACACTAAATAGTGTCAAGCAGCAAGTAAAAAAAAACAACCAAATGTTAGGTTTCATAGCCAGGAACACAAGACACCAGAAACAGTTGTCACACTTTTTAATCCTCTAGTAAGACCACAACTTGTGTATGCAGTCCAGTTTTGGTCCCAAACTATAAAAAAGACGGGGAAAAGTTAGAACAAGTACAAAGACGCGCGACAAAATTGATCCCATCCCTTAGAAATCTGGCATACGAAGAGAGGCTAAAACGATTAGATCTCTTCTCCCTTAAAGAAAAAGTAGACTTCGCGGCGACTTAATCGAAGTATTCAAAATTCTGAACAAGTTCGATACAGTAAACCACGAGCATCTTCGAAATACAAGAAAATATGGTTACCAGGACAAATGGAATAAAACTCAAAGATAAAAGACGTCTGTCGTAGTGAATGCTAAGACTGTAAATGCTTTCAAAGTCGTTTAGACAAATACTTTATAGATTCAGGTAAACTCTGAGGAAAACACCAGAAATAAACTGTATAAACGACAGCGATAAAGGGGACAGTAGAAGGATAATGCAGCAGCGAGGAGTCAGTGATAGCTTAGAAAATTGGTTTTAAATTAAACTTTTTTTTTTTAGCATTACGACCCAGTCGTGGGCCAATCATGCTTCTTACTCATGTAAACTCATGTAAACACATATTTTCTTCAAACATTTCACTTCCAGCACGTCCATCCTTCTCCGCACAGCCTTATCTATAGCTATAGCCCATGCCTCAATTCCTGGAAACATCCATTTTTTGCCCTCCCACATGACATTCTCTTCCCACACATTCTTCATCGCTCCCAGAACCTTCGCCCCCTCCCCCACCACGTGAATCACTTCCACTTCCATTGTTCCATTTGCTGCCAAGTCCACTTCCAGATATGTAAAACACCTCACTTCTTCCAAGTTTTCTTCTTTCAAACTCACACCGCAATTAACTTGTCCCTCATCCCTGCTGAAACTAATCACATTCACTTTCAACTCTTCCAAACTCAGTCACTAACACTTACAGTTTCCCAGTCGTATCCGCCAACAGCGCTGTATCATCAGCAAGCAACTGACTCACTTCTCATGTCGGGGCCGGGACTGGGACGTCCCGGGTCCCCCAGCCAGGGTCAGGAACTACACATCCAGGCCCCCACGTCTCGTAAAGTCTGCCCCCTGGCGCCCCACGGCTGTGTTTATCTGTTAACTTTCGCAAGTTATACCAAAATTACCTTCTGTTAACTATCTGTTTCGCACGTTGAATATCTTAGCGTTCAAGGAAGGGTAGATAATCATCAGCCACATTCACAGTAAAGGCGAAGATCACAGCAAAACCTATCAAATCTTATCCTTGTGAGCAGAAATCTTACGTTGTTTCCCCAAAATATTTCTTGAAATTCGAGATTTCAGTGCATATTGTCATGAGTTGTGAGTGATAAAAGGGTGTAGATCATTACTGTCCATCACAAGGTTTTCTGGCTTAAGTTAGTGGTATTGTCTTGTTGTGGTGCGGACGGTACATCAGTGATCCATCTACTGTATGACGGACGACACGGGTAGTGGGGGGATGGTGACCATTATGGCAATGATGGTGATGGTAATGGTGATAGACATGATGGCAGGGATGGTGATGACGATGATGCTATTGGATGTTGACGGTGGCGATGGTGAATATGGTCATAATGATGATGATTGTGATGGTGCTCGTGGTGATAATGATGGTGGTGCTTATGATGATAGTGATGATGGTGGTGCTCGTGGTGATAATGATGATGGTGCTTATGATGATAGTGATGATGGTGGTGCTCGTGGTGATAATGATGATGGTGCTTATGATGATAGTGATGATGGTGGTGCTCGTGGTGATAATGATGGTGGTGCTTATGATGATAGTGATGATGGTGGTGCTCGTGGTGATAATGATGGTGGTGCTTATGATGATAGTGATGATGGTGGTGCTCGCGGTGATAATGATGGTGGTGACCAACTCCCACCTGACTTACCTCGTCTTTCTGTTATAGAGAAACAAAAGTTATCATCTAACATTAGGTAGACAAGACGTAAGAGGAATTCCGTTCTGTAAGACGTAAAGTCTGTGATGTGTATGGCATCAGATGCGTTCGCTAGACACTTAAGAATGACAAACCAGTATTTTCTGTGTACAGGAGAAGGTAACACTGGCTTCTGAGTTTGGTGGATGAGGTCGGGGTGTGAGTGTAGGCCGTCACTGTCCAAGAATTCCGGAAATAGTCGTGTTCCTTTGTATGGCTCCAGCCTAGTGGGAGTACTGACACTACAACTATGGTAATGCGGCTGACAATGAACACTACTTGGCTGACCCTGCCAGTTTGCTACACAATCTGTGATAACCTTGACTTAAGTGACCCAGATCATATACAGCGATGCTACATAAAACATCATTCAGATGGCTGTGTTATCTGTTATGATGGTATTTGTGTTGCATGTCACTAAATGAAAAAGAATTGACATGTTTATGCCACCCAGAGTAATTGACTATCTCTTTATCTTTGTGTTGCAGTTACAGCCACCCGCTCCCTACCGCTTCCCGGAAGAGTTTCATTAGTCTATTATTCGATTAGATAAGTTGTAGACAGTAATTGGTTATTTGAATGATCAAAGGAATGAATGATAAAATGACTAATTGACTGTTTGATAATTCAACTAGATACTTTACCGACTAAATGACTCTTTAATGAACATACTTAATGACTAAATGATTAAACCAATTATTGATCGCCCAATTAACCCCTTAACATCGGGTCATAACAGTTAACCTCTGAACATCAGTGAGCAACTACATACCTGGTACAGAGCTGCAACCAACGAGGCCTCACTACCTGACCCTTAACAACTCAACACCTACTAACTAAGAGTATGACCATTAACCATGTGTAAAGTTTGATTACAACCACAGTGCTCCCTGACCTGACTAAACGATTCAATTACCTCTAACCACCACTCCACCCAGGATAACGAGCACTGGACAATGAGGTGAGGGCCAACGCCCGACGTCCGCTCAGGAAGTTGGTCATTTTCTGGCGTTTAACTGATGACCATCGATCAGTGTGGTGCTGCCCCTCGCCAGCCACCACCTCTCGTTGGGACGACCTTCCCCTCGCTCGTTCACTCCTCGCCAGGTGACGACCCTGGTCTCAGGACCACCAGGCCCTAGCCCCCTTCCTCGCCACATGACGACCCCCTGCTAGCACCATCTGCCCATTCCCCCCTCGCTGAGCGACGACCCCTACGTTGTGACAACCCGTCCTCCGTCCCCTCACCGTCCATCCCCTCCTCACGTACATATGACTGTAATGGTAGACATAGAACGTCAGTGGGCACGGGATCCCTCCACCTGCCGCCAGTCATTCTCCTCAAATATTAAAAAGATCATCGTACGTGGGCACCATGTACTGTCAGACGCGTCGTACGTGGGCACCACGTACTGTCAGACGCGACGTACGTGGGCACCACGTACTGTCAGACGCGTCGTACGTGGGCACCACGTACTGTCAGACGCGTCGTACGTGGGCACCACGTACTGTCAGACGCGTCGTACGTGGACACCACGTGCTGTCAGACATGTCGTAAGTGGGCACCACGTACTGTCAGACGTGTCGTACATGGGCACCACGTGCTTTCAGACGTGTCGTACGTGGGCACCACGTGCTGTCAGACGTGTCGTACGTGGGCACCACGTGCTGCCAGACGTGTCGTACGTGGGCACCACGTGCTGTCAGACGTGTCGTACGTGGGCACCACGTGCTGTCAGACGTGTCGTACGTGGGCACCACGTGCTGCCAGACGTGTTGGACGTGGGCACCACGTGCTGTCAGACGTGTCGTACGTGGGCACCACGTGCTGTCAGACGTGTCGTACGTGGGCACCACGTGCTGCCAGACGTGTCGTACGTGGGCACCACGTGCTGTCAGACGTGTCGTACGTGGGCACCACGTGCTGCCAGACGTGTCGTACGTGGGCACCACGTGCTGTCAGACGTGTCGTACGTGGGCACCACGTGCTGCCATACGTCCTTGAATTGTTAGGAACAAGTTGAGCTCTACAACACAGGACCCTCCCAGCACGTGATCGTTTTGCGGGGAGAGGGGAGAGGGGAGAGCGGGGGAGAGGGGAGAGGGGTGATGGGAGAGCGGGGGAGAGGGGAGAGGGGTGATGGGAGAGCAGAGAGAGGGGAGAGGGGTGAGGGAGTTGTGATGATTGCTACATGACTTGCATCGTTTCCTGGTGGTACCGGAGAGGGAGACGGTATCATGTAGATGTATGATACCCTCCACCTGTATTATAACAGGAAATATTGTTGTTATACAATGTAGATCATATGATAGTAGGTGGAGGGCGGCATTACGCTATATCATTATTTACATATAATGTGATATTCACCATCAGAGTGACGAGGTATATACCATCATGGCGACGGTGTGGTAGTATATACCATCATAGTAACGTGGTACATACCATCATAGTAACGTGGTACATACCATCATAGTAACGTGGTATATACCATCATAGTAACGTGGTATATACCATCATAAAGACTTAGTATGTGCCATCATGGCGACGTGGTATATACCGACATAGTGAGGCAAGAACCTTTGTTTCTGACCTTCTCCATTGTAAAGTACCATCATTCCTCTAGCCACAAGAACCTTTGTTTCTGACCTTCTCCATTGTAAAGTACCATCATTCCTCTAGCCACAAGAACCTTTGTTTCTGACCTTCTCCATTGTAAAGTACCATCATTCCTCTAGCCACATTCCTTCACTTAACTTCATCTTGTCAACTTACCACATAATTCCCAGTTTCTTAACTGTCTCTTAACATGACTTCTGTATGTGTGTCGGGGAAGGAGCTGTAAACTCGTCTTGTCCCGTCTCTTGACGTGTTTGTGTAGTATGTGTTCCCTCTTATGTTAGTTGATACACACACACACACACACACACACACACACACACACACACACACTAGCCTAAGACAGGTACCCATTTATCGACCAGCCCAGAGATGATGAACACCTGGTTAATGTGTGGGCCGGCTGCCGCGCCCAGGATTCGAATCCAGGCGGGCCCGCACATGACTCACTAGTCATTCATTTACTTTATGATTATATTTTCCGGCACGACCTTACCTCACCTGGTCAGGGGACAGGCCTGCTGGTCTACCCGGACACTGGCTTTTTCCAGTTACTGTTGGAAGTCTTCAGCAATATTTCACTGGGTTGGTCAAGTGTGTGTGTGTGTGTGTGTGTGTGTGTGTGTGTGTGTGTGTGTGTGTGTGTGTGTGTGGACTCTGAGTGTCGCCCGAGGCAAAACACAGTAGTTAGTCATAGTAAGTTGCAATAGTCCTACGCTCATCACTTTATCCCCAAACACAACACAGAACTCCCGCCAAACTACCAGCCTCATCGCTGGTTGGTTGGAGCAGACAGTAGTTGCTCAGACAAGACTGGCAGGGACAGAGCAGTAGGGGGTCAACGGGGCGGGTAGGGAACGGGGAACGCCAACTACGGGGCACGGGGCAGGAGGGAGCTTGGACTCGAGTGCAGGGGGTAGAGGAAGCCAGACGTGGCCAGTACACATCTATTTGAGCTGATGATTCTCACTTCACTGAGGAGATGGACCAGCGGCGGCCTTCCCGGCAGACACCAGATGAGCTAGTTATATGAAGGGTCGTTAGCCACCTTGTTGATGGCTTTCTGCTTCCCCACCCCCTCCACCAACACCACCCTTCCCCACCCCCTCCACCAACCAACACACTTGACTGTACCCTCAAATACCACCACTCTTCACCACCCTTCCCCTCTCTAAGTCACTCTCACCCACGTACACACCTCCCATTCTCCTCAACCCTTCCGAACACTCACTCTCTCCCACGTACACTCCTCCCACTTCCCTTCTCTCTTCCAACACTTACTCTTCTACGTACACGCCTTCCAAGTACATAACTCTCACGTACACACTTCCCACGAACACACTTGGCGCCGCAACCTGAAATCTATGAAAAAAAGGAAGAAGAGGGAAGGTGATATCCTTTTCTCCAAGATTCATCAGGTTAGGGATTAAGGCACCAGGTCAAGGAGCAAAGCGTCAGGTCATGGAATAAAGCATCAGTTCAAGGGACAAAACATCAGATCAGGGAGCAAGGCATCAGGTCAGGGAGCAAGGCATCAGGTCAGGGAGCAAGGCATCAGGTCAGAGAACAAGGCATAAGTGTCAGAAAGGAAGGCATCAGGTCAGGAAGCAAGTTATGAAGTCAGTAGGTAAGGCAGCAGGTCAGTAGGTAAGGCAACAGGTTAGGCAACAAGGTACCTGGTCAGGGAGAAAGGCAGCAGGTCATGGAGGAAGGCGCTTGTTTTAGGGAGTGAGACACTTGGTAAGGGAGTGAACCACATCAAGTTAGGGAGGGAGATATCAGGTCAGGGAGTGAGGCTTCAGGCCAGGGAGTCAGGTACGAGGTCAAGGAGTCAAAGAACCAGATCGGGGTACTAGATACCAAGGGAGGAGCAGGTCGTCTGGTCATTCATCTTTAACCTCCCCTCACAACACCTGCCTCACTTGGCTTCCGTCTTTCCTGACGATGACATCTCCGGCCCACCAGGTCATCTAACACGAACTAACTTACCTCTTTATACCTAGACCTCATTACTCATCTTACTTAAATACCTAGGCCTCATTACTCATCTTACTTATATACCTAGGCCTCATTACTCATCTTACTTTCATACCTAGGCCTCATTACTCATCTTACTTATATACCTAGGCCTCATTACTCATCTTACTTACATACCTAGGCCTCATTACTCATCTTACTTACATACCTAGGCCTCATTACTCATCTTACTTACATACCTAGGCCTCATTACTCATCTTACTTACATACCTAGGCCTCATTACTCATCTTACTTACATACCTAGGCCTCATTACTCATCTTACTTATATACCTAGGCCTCATTACTCATCTTACTTACATACCTAGGCCTCATTACTCATCTTACTTATATACCTAGGCCTCATTACTCATCTTACTTACATACCTAGGCCTCATTACTCATCTTACTTACATACCTAGACCTCATTACTCATCTTACTTACATACCTAGACCTCATTACTCATCTTACTTATATACCTAGGCCTCATTACTCATCTTACTTACATACCTAGGCCTCATTACTCATCTTACTTATATATTCTTGTACAGTAGTCCAGAAATCTATCTATCTATCTATCAATATATATATATATATATATATATATATATATAGAGAGAGAGAGAGAGAGAGAGAGAGAGAGAGAGAGAGAGAGAGAGAGAGAGAGAGAGAGAGAGAGAGAGAGAGAGAGAGAGAATACTTCCCACGTATTCCCTGCGTTTCTCAAAAGGTGAATAATTGGGGAGGGAGCGGGGTGGAAGTGGGGGGAGGGGGGGTGAATCCTCCACTCCAGTTTTAACTTTTCCAAGGAACAGAGAAAGGGGCCAAGTGAGGATTTTTCCTCCGGTTCAGTCCTTTGTCTTAACGCTACGTTATCAACGCGGGAAATGGCGAATATGTATAATATATATATATATATATATATATATATATATATATATATATATATATATATATATATATATATATATATATAAGACACCATAGTAGCACATAACACTATCACTACATACTGGTATATAACACTATCAGTCTTGACCGTCTCTACGCCACAGATGGGCGTCTCCCTACAGTTAATCTCATCAGATAATCACCCAAAGTGACACTTTTTTGACAGTCTTCCTACGAAATTCCCAGGTGTGCTGGCCATCAGGTACAGGTGTGAGGCTGGGGCGATGAGAGGGGAGGGGACGGTGTGGGCAGGGGAGATCTAAAGTAAGGAGGTTGGGGAGAAGTAAAGGGAGGAGATGGGGTGGACAGGAGAGAGCAGGGGAAGGGAAGAGTACCTGATGATGTGGTGGACTGGGAGTACTGGGAAGGAAGGCTGGGGAGAAGGGGAGGTAATGATGGGGTGGGTAGAGGAGTGCTGAGGAAGGCTGGTGTTAGGTGTTGGTTTAGCCATTATTCCCCTGAAGGTGTGACTGCTTAATGACTGGGTCAGCTGACCGTAGGATGATGGAGGCCCAGGACACTACTGCTGCTGGTTGTGGTTGTGGCGGTGGTGGTGATGGTGGTTGTGGTGTTGGTGGTGATGATGGTGATCGTGATGGTGTTGGTGTTGGTGATAGTGGTGCACGGGTCTCTGCTGGCCACCTTCTCTGGGAGGGAACATTATCTTCTCGCTGGTTTACCATAACTCTGGGTTTGTTTACTTTTCTACTAACTGATTAACCATACTTACGTATGTGTGTAGCTGCCACGTGCCGGTGCAGGCACGTGCTCAACCACTCCGGGGGCCTCAACTCCTGAACTTTCTTCACTATAATTAACTTTTTAGGTACCTGTCTGCTGTCCACACACACACACACACACACACACACACACACACACACACACACACACACACACACACACACATACACACACACACACACTTATATGTATATACACACTTATATGTATATACACATACATATAGATAGATAGATATAGATATGATAATCTAGTGTAGATGTGATAATCTAGTATAGATATAATAATCCAGTATAGATATAATCATCTAGTATAGCTATGACAATCTAGTATAGGTATAGTAATTCAGTATAGATATAATAATCCAGTATAGATAAAATCATATAGTATACCTATAATAATCAAGTACAGCTATAATAATCTAGTATAGATGTAATCAAGATTATATGATATATGAATATCTTTACTCACATAAGCACATGTATATGAATGCATGCAGTGGGTGTGTCTGGATGGACTTAACACGTCTAATCTTGTGATCTTTGACGTGAGGTGACCTGGTGTGAACGGTGAGGAGTCAGGTCAGAAGCGGTCTGGTCATCACCTGATGCACACGAACAATAACAAAACCCACAAGTCTCCCCATGAGGTCAGGTGTGTGTGGGCGGGTCACGGGAATTTGGCCAGATTGGCCCGGCAGGAGCCATTAGTACAAGACTTGCCTTGACCTCAGTAACCGCTCGTCTCGTACATGATCCTCCCTCCTGGTCAAGATCGGTCTCACCCTTATGATCTTCCCCCCTGGTCAAGGTCTCTTCCTCCCAGCATTAGCCGTGGAACATAACCGAGCCCAGTTCATGAGTTCTTCTTTCAAGACTGAGAGTTTATGTACAGTGTGGCGTAGGTTGGGTGGGTACATCTGTGTGGGGAAGGATAACATGATATGTTGTAAGTTCACAGAGGATGTGCTGGGGTAGGAGGGGGTCATTACAGCAGTGGTGCAGTTGTGATCGTTCAGTAGACGACCACGTGACCCACGAGGTCGTGGCAGACTTACTGGCCCGACGTTGAAGAGGATTGGATGGTGGGGAGAGTCGTGTGTTGGGCGTGCGATGCGCGTTAGGAGGAGATGATGTTGATGCTGGGTTATGAACCAAGGGTGTCATGGCGTTACTCCTCTAAGCCATAACCTCAGCTGCGTACAATGGAAGGAGAGACAACAGGAGACCTGATGGTCCAAGACAAAGTTAGATGGTGAAGGTGAGTAATATCCTTCTTCCTGTTATCTTAAGAACATTATACGGCAGTAAAGCAGAGGGAACCTTTTAACGATCCACCACTCCCTCCCTGGGGCACAACAGGCGGTAGGAAAGTAGTTAAGAAGGAGCACTACATGATATGTGGAAGATATTCTGCTATGGAAATTCTATGAGAGTATGAAGGAATTAATAACCTAATGTGATCCTGAAGTGCAATGTTCTGTGACTGACACTGATAACACTCAGAGCAAAAGAAAAAAATGTGGCGTACTGTTGATGATTCTGGGGTAGTTAGGTCCATGAACAGCCTCTGGTTCTCCTGATTCTGAGGTAGTTACATCCACCAGCCCTACTTATTCCCTTGATTCTGAGGTAGTTAGATTCACTAACCCTTTC
Source organism: Panulirus ornatus (assembly GCF_036320965.1). Taxonomy (NCBI): domain Eukaryota; kingdom Metazoa; phylum Arthropoda; class Malacostraca; order Decapoda; family Palinuridae; genus Panulirus; species Panulirus ornatus. The sequence goes on along the minus strand of NC_092250.1, from coordinate 20,763,437 downwards.
TGGTTCCCCTGATTCCCGGGCTAAGAATGTGTTCTGGTGAGTAATTACTGGTAGGAGCGGCGAGGCTCACGAGACGTGTCGGCCTCACTAATGCGTTTTAAATGGTGGACGATCATGTCCTCAGGTTCAGCAGGACTTGCCTGCGTGGCTGACCTCATCTTGGTAGATCCTGGACCAGACAAACTGGTGACGTATTCTGGCTGTAGGGAGGGATGTCAGCGCTCAACAGAGACGTGTTGTGATGATGGCACATGTGATGCACAGATACTGTGGTGGATAATATGTGGTCTACAGATATTTTGGTGGCTTACATGTGATACATAGGCTGACCAAATAAGAGAGGCAGAGTTAAACTGCTGGTGCTGTATGTGGAGACGTTCTTCAGGCAAGATGATAACTGAAACAGTATCGCTTGCAGCAACATAGCAGACGAGGTCGCTCTCAAGATAACAAGTTAAGGAGGTGATGACACTCCCCGCTCCCTGGCAGGTGTTATCTTGATCTGAACTCACACCCTAGTAATTGTGTTATGACCTGGTGTTAGTGTAACTCACACCCTAGTAATTGTGTTATGACCTGGTGTTAGTGTAACTCACACCCTAGTAATTGTGTTATGACCTGGTGTTAGTGTAACTCACACCCTAGTAATTGTGTTATGACCTGGTGTTAGTGTAACTCACACCCTAGTAATTGTGTTATGACCTGGTGTTAGTGTAACTCACACCCTAGTAATTGTGTTATGACCTGGTGTTAGTGTAACTCACACCCTAGTAATTGTGTTATGACCTGGTGTTAGTGTAACTCACACCCTAGTAATTGTGTTATGACCTGGTGTTAGTGTAACTCACACCCTAGTAATTGTGTTATGACCTGGTGTTAGTGTAACTCACACCCTAGTAATTGTGTTATGACCTGGTGTTAGTGTAACTCACACCCTAGTAATTGTGTTATGACCTGGTGTTAGTGTAACTCACACCCTAGCAATTGTGTTATGACCTGGTGTTAGTGTCTGACGGTCACATTCAATTTCAGCAAAAGAACAAACAAATTTGTTACAAAAGTCCAAAGTGTTCTTGTCCGCAGTATCAACATGCTCTGTAAGACAGATGATAACCAGAACATTTGTGTTCCAGCATCTCATCTCTCGAGGTGTAATGGCAGTAAGAGTGTACATACCTTCATGTCCACCATGGAGGAGAATCTGACCACCAAAATCAAATGCTCAAAGTCTTTAAAAAATACAATCGTGATTTCAAGTGCTTGCAGTACCTGAAACCTAGTCTAACAAAATTTACTGATTTCAATATTCAGGTTCGTAATGAAGATCCTCAGATGGCAGAATTGTCGTCTGGTGATGGGGAGGGTGCAGAGATCTCGCCCCAGGTGTGTTGCTCACCAGCCAGGTGATGGCGACGCCCTTGTGTGACCTCAGTCGACCAGGGTGGGGCTAGGGAGGTGACCCAGGGTTGCTCGTGTTAAGGAAGGACACCAGACCTCAGCTAAGGTAAAGAGCAAATATTCCCAAGAAAATAAGAGTTATTGTAGTCTTGAAATACGTAACAGCAGTAGTGATGGTGGCACAGCTGTTGACATAGATCCTAAAGCTGTTCCTCCTTTCATCTGAGCCTCAAGACTAAACGCACACCTACAGCACAACAGATACAGATGGCCTTCCTGCTGCGCACGTTACGCTACTGTTGTATTGTGCCCTGTGTGTGTGTGTGTGTGTGTGTGTGTGTGTGTGTGTGTGTGTGTGTGTGTGTGTGTGTGTGTGTGTTTACAGATGTTCTGGACACAGTATGGAAATCCTGTCCAAAGTATGAAATCCCCAGCGCCAAGTGACGCCTCAGCAGGTCAATACAGATCATATTTCTCAACATATCCTTGTACAAACTCCAACCAAGGCTGGGCCTCAGTTGCACCAAAAACCTTTCCCCGAGTAAGACCAAGATATAGGAGGAAACCAGTATGTGATGGGAGGATAAAACCTCGCTCACTTGGAGACAGCAGTGAGGGGGCTCACATGACCGTGTCATAAAGTCACCCACCCACCCACCTCATGCATGAACCCAGCCACCGACCGTAACAAAAGGGTGACAATCCTCTCACCCCGGGGAGGCTAGAGCTGGGGAGATAATCATCTGGACACTAGGTGGGACAGGGGGACGGGGTACCTGAACATGCTGCATGTCTCTATATTGTCACACACACACACACACACACACACACACACACACACACACCTCATCTCTCACCTTCATTTTCTCGTTGTCATGTATCATGCACCGAAAAAACAGCCCCTATCCAAATATATATATATGTATATATTGACTGTGGACCGACTGCCGCAACCAGAATTCGAATCCATGATCACGACCCCGGGCGACCTGTGGATGCATCAAGGTCAGGTCAAGAGGTTGATCTTTGACCTTTGGAGAAGCACCTGTAACGTCCCACAAGTCTTGGACAATTTTCTGAGTTAATCATTAAAGAATGTAGACGTGGTAGAGACAGTATCATCCTGGTACAGTCACTTGACCAGTCTGGTCCAGCTCAGGGAATCTCACTTTCATGTTGCGCTGTTTTATTTCTGTCACTTGCGAAACTTTGTAGAATTATCTAGTTCATGGGCATAAATATTTGTCATGCCAAAGGAAGAGGAAAAGATATTTGATGCCAGAACGACCATGAAAGGGGCCAGTTTTCCTTCATACTTTCTGTTGTAGTTTAAAAACGTTATTCTCTTGCAGGTAACCTTGCCATGTTGCTCGTCCTCCAGCCTCAGCTCGCGCTTGGAGAAGGACCACCTCCACTTTCATGCATCAAAATGCGTCACCCGGCATTTGCTGACGGCCATTATGAGTGTAGATCAGTAGACATGGAGCGCCCTCAGTCACGCACAACACACACATAACGAAGACATCAGTAGCGGCAGAGTGATCAGTGAGGGAGGCTGTGTGCGTCGCTGGTCAGCGGACTGCGGGATCGTCGTCTCCAGCATGGCCTCATGCAGAGGTCTCCTCTCAGCAGCATGGCCTCACGCAGAGGTCTCCTCTCAGCAGCATGGCCTCATGCAGAGGTCTCCTCTCAGCAGCATGGCCTCATGCAGAGGTCTCCTCTCAGCAGCATGGCCTCATGCAGAGGTCTCCTCTCAGCAGCAGTAAGGATTTGGACGATCGTCGTACCGACTTGGTTGACGAACTTGCCACTGCAGCGGGATCTACCGTGTGAGTGGGTAGGTGGCGTTGCGTCATTTCCAATACTGCAGCGAGAAAGTGTGTACTTAACACTGCCATACCACTGAGCTGCACGAGACGTTAGACTTACGTTAACTGGCAGACAAGAGGAGCGCTCTCACGCTGCATGACAAAGTGGGCCAATGTGGGAGTACTCAGTGGTGAAGGTTACAACATGATCATGTACTACAGTACACACAAGCAGTACACATACGACACACCACATGAACATGATCATGTACTACAGTACACACAAGCAGTACACATACGACACACCACATGAACATGATCATGTACTACAGTACACACAAGCAGTACACATACGACACACCACATGAACATGATCATGTACTACAGTACACACAAGCAGTACACATACGACACTCCACATGAACATGATCATGTACTACAGTACACACAAGCAGTACACATACGACACTCCACATGAACATGATCATGTACTACAGTACACACAAGCAGTACACATACGACACTCCACATGAACATGATCATGTACTACAGTACACACAAGCAGTACACATACGACACTCCACATGAACATGATCATGTACTACAGTACACACAAGCAGTACACATCTCATACGACACTCCACATGAACATGATCATGTACTACAGTACACACAAGCAGTACACACCTCATACGACACACCACATGAACATGATCATGTACTACAGTACACACAAGCAGTACACACCTCATACGACACTCCACATGAACATGATCATGTACTACAGTACACACAAGCAGTACACATCTCATACGACACTCCACATGAACATGATCATGTACTACAGTACACACAAGCAGTACACACCTCATACGACACACCACATGAACATGATCATGTACTACAGTACACACAAGCAGTACACATCTCATACGACACACCACATGAACATGATCATGTACTACAGTACACACAAGCAGTACACACCTCATACGACACTCCACATGAACATGATCATGTACTACAGTACACACAAGCAGTACACACCTCATACGACACACCACGTGAACATGATCATGTACTACAGTACACACAAGCAGTACACATCTCATACGACACACCACATGAACATGGTTTAGTACACAAGAATAGCACAGTGACCATGCCTCATGGTACGATAATTCAACACTTACATAAAGTAGATTGTCTTATCATTACTCATGATGACGTCAGATTCATATAACCATATAGGAAGTATTTGTACCGAGTAACAGACTATGTTGATGTCTAAGAATATTTTGGGACTAAATACCAAGATGCAGGTATCCAAGCATGTATGTGTGACCATAACACACGATCCTGAAATATTCTACAAATGACAGAAAAATTCCTAATAAACAAATATACATAAATGATCAAGAGATGAGGAGCCTCGAGGTGGTTACCAGCACACAAGCGTCTCCACCAGCAAGGTGACACCAACATCCCCATCTTCTGACACAACCAAAAATTTCCCGAAGGTCGAAAATAAACGGATGAACAAAACATTTTCAGGATTTACAATATCTTGGAACTTGCGAATGATGATGAGAAGGTAATAAGATCAGTCTTATGTGCAGGGAAGCAACAAACTTGTGAGGAAACTGATATGATCAGTCCCGGGGAGGCAGGCGGGAGCAGGAAGTTGAGGAGGCAAGATGGAAAATCGGAAGTTACGGTTAGTGACATTGCGGGGGTAGAAGACAAGTGGTTGAAGTTGAGTAGGAAGGGTTGGGGAAGTTAGTTTGTTAGGGAGAAGATGGGAAGGGTTAGCCTGGGAGAGGGGAGTTTGGGAGGGGGTTGCCCTCCGTCCGACACAAACCTGGGTAGTAAAGATGAACCACACAGATAACGTTCCGACCCATCCACCACACACCTCTGCTCCAGCTCCAGACGCTGGCCCTGATACAAACCCCTGGCCCTGATACAAACCCCTGGCCCTGATACATATTCCTGTGTTTCTGGTCCTGATATACGTTCCTGCCCCGTGTGTCAGACATGAGTGGTGAGGGACAGTGTGTCAGACATGAGTGGTGAGGGACAGTGTGTCAGACATGAGTGGTGAGGGACAGTGTGTCAGACATGAGTGGTGAGGGACAGTGTGTCAGACATGAGTGGTGAGGGACAGTGTGTCAGACATGAGTGGTGAGGGACAGTGTAAGGCAGAGGAACCCAGGTAATCTCACACCAGCCTCAATATCCTGCTAAGTTCATTGATGGTGAGGTAATGGTCAGTAACAGACCTTCCAGACACCAGCTGACAATGGACAATAACAGGCTCATGGGTCATAAATATTCTTCACAATATTTGGGGCCGTGATGAGTCGCAAGTGTCCTTAATACGCACTGCACATTATCCCTGTCTGCCACCCGCAAGCACCGGCATTACAGGGAATCCAGTTGAGGCTGTACGTCTTTACGTTCCAGGTGGAAGATTGGCCCGTATCGCCATGGGTAATGAGGTTCAAGGTTATGAGCTGTGGTACATCATATTCAGCATCCAATCAAATGTTGCAACACACACAGGCAATATGCGCCAAGTGCCACAAATGAATGTTATTGCACGTTTTCTTTATTTCAATCAAGAGCAGGAACAATGTAGTATTAGATTATTACAATTTTCTGTCTTACACTTTATATATATATGTATATATATGTGTGTGTATATATATATATATATATATATATATATATATATATATATATATATATATATATATATATATATATATATATTTATATATTCCTGTGAGTCCACGGGGAAAATGAAACACGAAAAGTTCCCAAGTGCACTTTCGTGTAATAATCACATCATCAGGGGAGACACAAGTGAGAAATATAACAGTCAGTTGATATACATCGAGGAGACGAAGCTAGGACGCCATTTGGTAAACATGCGTCCTAGCTACGTCTCTTCGTTGTATATCAACTGACTGTTATATTTCTCTCTTGTGTCTCCCCTGATGACGTGATTATTACACGAAAGCGCACTTGGCAACTTTTTGTGTTTCATTTTCCCCGTAGACTCTTAGGAATGTACTTGATCACGCGCAAAATTGTGATCCTTTCCAATATATATATATATATATATATATATATATATATATATATATATATATATATATATATATATCATTATCTTCGTATCTCACTAACTCTTTGCTTCATGACTCATCCCTCATCACTTTCGACAACTTAGTTTACCTCTTTGCCCTCCAGCCAGCCAGCTCCCCACCAGGCAGATCCCCACCTTCTAGACAAGAGAAGCAGCTTCGCCTCAGCCAGCCAGAAGAGGCAGCTCCACCCCAGCCAGCCAAGAGAGGCAGCTCCACCCCAGCCAGCCAAGAGAGGCAGCTCCACCCCAGCAAGCCAGGAGAAGCAGTTTTACCCCAACCAGCCAGGAGAGGCAGCTCCAGCTCAACTCTCACGAAACGGCGGTGACGAGTCGGGTCGAGCTGCCTCATAAACCCGACACCTGAGGCTTGCTTTATGGATATCACCGGCTTATAAGGTGAGTCAGCTGATGGTCAGCCACTGGTGCCCGTGGTTGGCTGCCGACACGGTGATGTGTGCACCTCGGAAGGTGTCTGTCCGTCAGCCACTTATCTTGGCCTGCTGTCGGTCCGGCCACTCACTCTTACCCACAGAAAGCTGCTCCTGTTCAGCTGCTGCTGTTCTTCCTGTTGTTGCTAACTACTGCTACTACTTCAGCTACTTCCCTTCCTACCGTTCCTGTTACTGCTTCCGCTGTCGCTTCTGCTTCTCCTGTTGTTAAGTTCATAGCCGCGACTTTCCTGGTTTTTCTCTGTTTAGTAAATAACTGGTGAATGATAAGATTGATAATCTCGGAGACTTGTAATAATGAAAGATTTGTTTATTGAAATTTATCATACATACTCACGGTGCTCATAGGACAGTTCTGTACATATGTATTGCGCTCATACGGGGCTGAACTGTACATTTGTGCAGTGCTAACGCAAAGCAATAGGAAGGGAGGTAGATCCTAATATCAGTGAAGCACGTGCCTTCTGGCCACGTTAACCTTGCTGAAATTATTTTCTATGTAAAGTTGAGACTTTCAGACTTGTCTTGTATGCTGGTCTGTCCTCGTCTACTTTTGTCTTTTCTGTCTGGCGCCTGTCTTGGAGCCCCAGCCTTCTGTGACGCCTGTCTTGGAGCCCCAGCCTTCTGTGACGCCTCTGTCTCGGAGCCCCAGCCCTGTGAAGTAAACAAATTCGAGGAGGCAGATCTTGGCCCAGCGTATGTGCCCGGAATCTGATCCACATGTAGCATGATAAAGCATTATGGATGATCCTAATCTTTAGCCTGGGGCGTGTCAGACGTACGCTGTAGGCTAAGCGAACACTGTGGTCTCTCAGACAATTACTTATACAAAGGAATACAATGAATTTCAAATAACAGACCACTGGGTCATAACGAGGCCGTTTGCGACAGAAGAAAGGATCAGAAACTCATAGTGTCGTAAGAAGGGAAAGACATACAAGTGTTTCATGGAGAAAAATCTGTAATCTGTTCAAATAACTAAAGGGACGCAAATAATATCAGTCGTAGATCTGAAGCGAACTATTCATCGTCCATTGTTTCATCTATTGTAATTGGTAAATTACTCTATATGTTAACAATCCTGTTGTGAGGGAGGCCAGGTTCCTGTGGACTTATTGACTTTGTGGACAAGTGCATCCTTAAGTTAGACCAAAAGACAGGGAGGGAGCAGACCATCCTCCCTCTCCTTGTTGCTGCCATAAGAGCCGTTTTCTTCAGTCACCAGTATACTCCCAGTCATCATTACACTGCTGGTCACCAGTACACACACTCCCGGTAATCACTACATTATTGGTCACCGGTGCACTGCTGGACACCAGTACACTACTGGTCCTTACATACAAGTAGATGCTCTATAAACGTAATGCTTGCAGTCGTAGATGGGGTCTTCGTCCGTGGCTGGAGTAACGTCCGTGGCTGGGGTAACGTCCGTGACTGGGGTAAGGTCCATGGCTGGGGTAACGCCCGTGACGAGTAACGTCCGTGGCTGGAGTAACGTCCGTGGCTGGAGTAACTTCCGTGGCTGAATGAAGTCCGTGGCTGGAGTAAGGTCCATGGCTGGAGCAACCGTCCGTGGCTGGGGTAACGCCCCTGACGAGTAACGTCCGTGGCTAAAGTGACGTCCGTGGCTGGGGTAACGTCCGTAGCTGGAGTAACGTCCGTGGCTGGAGTAAGGTCCATGGCTGGAGTAACGTCCGTGGCTGGGGTAACGCCCTCGACGAGTAACGTCCGTAGCTGGAGTAACGTCCGTGGCTGGAGTAACGTCCGTAGCTGGAGTAACGTCCGTGGCTGGAGACAGTGACGTCCGTGGCTGGAGTGACGTCCGTGGCTGGAGTAACGTCCGTGGCTGGAGTAACGTCCGTGGCTGGAGTAACGTCCGTGGCTGGGGTGACGTCCGTGGCTGGAGTAACGTCCGTGGCTGGAGTAACGTCCGTGGCTGGAGTAACGTCCGTGGCTGGAGTAACGTCCGTGGCTGGGGTGACGTCCGTAGCTGGAGCCTTTAACATAATAAGGTGTAAGATGTGTACGTATATGGCGCAGGATGGCAACTACAGGGCAGGCAGTACACAACGTCAACATGTTGCCAAGTGTTCATCTTGTTGAGAGTAAGTTGTGGTGGTGTGGCGGGGACGGTATACAGCAGCACTGTGGGACACTGCTCTTGGACCAGAGTGGAGATAAAGTGGTATGATCTGCCTTGCCATAAGCCCAGTCCATGTGACACATATCTACAAACAGATAAAGAGAGATAGACTCACAGAATGATAGATACAGACGTATAGAAGTAGACAAACAAACAGACAAGAGAAGGAGACAAAACAAAAAAGACATGTAGACAAACAAGGAGAGAGAGAGAGAGAGAGAGAGAGAGAGAGAGAGAGAGAGAGAGAGAGAGAGAGAGAGAAGTACACCTTGCATGACCACCTCATACTCAGGCCACAATTAACTTCCTGCCCTGCTTGCTCCTTCGCTCAACACTCACATACAAGTTATCATTACCCGTTCCCATTAACGCTTCACACTCCCTCAAATCACTTCTACTCTCGCACCATTTTCCCTTGACTATTACTATGCATTTTTTCTTTATGCAAAATTAGCAAAAAGTTTCTTCTATTTTCTTTAATCTTTCTTAATTCCCGTTGTCTAAGCGTTTCCCTGCACTTTAGCAGCACACAGTATCAACCCCTGGCTCTCACTCCCTCATATTATCATTTTCCTGCGTAGATTATTGTCCGTTGGACTATGACCTCTAACTGACTGTGACCCTGACTTAGCTAAGTATCCTAAGGGAGGGGCCGTGGCTAACCCTGAGGTGGGAGTCCTTCCTAAAGAGCCTGAGGCAAAAGCTCTGCCTCACCCTGACACAGGAGCCACACATCAGAGGGCTGCTGCAGTCAGGGAGACTCTCGTCCTCTTTCATGGCAACTAAACTTCAACTAACGTCGTTTCTCTCTCTTATTAACATCTAAGGTACAAGAATGGCACCAGAGGAGGCCAGTACTAGGTAGACCAGCACCAAGGGGAGGCCAGTTCTAGGTGAACCTGCACTAGGCGGACCAGCACGCACTGTCTCAGGAAGGTAGCAGGTGGGAAGCAGCTACCGGTCGGGGGGGGGTATATTACTGGTACTGCCTCCCTCAGTTTCGAGAGGGTTGGTGACGGCTGCACGGTGAGCTGAAGCATGTGTGGCTGTAGATTTTCACTCCATTGGGCCAGGTTGCTGTTTTTTCTGCCTCACTGACATGTGATCTGGCATTCAATCCACAGACATTCATTCTCACCGTCACACACATAACACTTGACAATAAGTAACTCACACTATTAGGTCTTCGTGCGGTGAGCGCTACGCCTTAGTCGTGTCTATTTTTTGGTAAACTCTCGTGGCAAGTATGTTGTGAGTCGAGGGCGCGCCTCCAACCTTGCCATCCGTGTCATGCATGAGGGAACGTCAGTCGCAGCACAAGTACCAACCTCCTGCAAATTACACAACTTCCGTTGCGCTGATTTTAGCACGAGACGGAAGACACTGAGCTGCTGGGGAGGGCAGGAGACGGAAGACACTGAGCTGCTGGGGAGGGCAGGAGACGGAAGACACTGAGCCGCTGGGGAGGGCAGGAGACGGAAGACACTGAGCCGCTGGGGAGGGCAGGAGACGGAGAGTAGAACTTTCAAAAACTCTTAAATGACCTAGTTCAGTCTGATGGTCATGCTACACTGCTGTCTGCACGCAGGACTTAGTAAAGTAAAATGGTCTGTTTGATGAGCTGTTTATAAATACTTGTTATTGTAGATGTTGGACGGTAGAATGTTGAACAGCTGATCAACTTGGGGGTCTCCCAGTGATAGTCAGCCAGGTCGTATACGCTGCACAAACTTGACGCTGGAAGTAGCGCCGTCATTCTTCTCTCCATCTTTCTGTGTATCGGCTTCACCCCACTAGCTTTCATGGGATGGATCAGGCACGCACAGCTTCCGTATGTCCTTCACTCACACATCGTGAACCCGTCGTGCGTGTCAGAGATACACGGTCATCCACACATATACCGTTTCTTACATAAGTCAATTCGTCTGGTGAGACCGAGTGACGTCAGATGAGACCAGTGCCTCACTCTTTATACACTGCAACTCCTGACCAAGACTCCATAACGTCTGGGGTCATGTGTCACATGTGTGTCTTCCACATATTGCCCATCTATATAACTGTATGAGCAGGGTCGCTTGGAGGGGGTCATATTACCTCCTGGTCTGTCAACGCCACAAGGCATCACCACCTGGTGTTTGGTACATATATTATCTACTGATTCCAGTCTTCGTGCACTCAGGTACATGTGCTTCCAGACATGCTCGGGGACACATCTACCTGGCAGTCACCAACCGCTGCCCCTCACACACAAGAACAACGTAGGAAAGTTTCCTTTGCTGGTATATTGTTGCTAATTACTGGATCATCCTCCCATCCACTTGCCTCGTTGCTCTGTGATCTATACGTCTGAAACTATTATGGATATGGTCTAGGTCTTTTAATACGAAAATCAACTATACAGTCATCATCTGCTTTAGGGGCACGTTGTCCATCATAATATGTTCTGATAACGTAAGATCCGCCTTTGTAGACAATTTTACATGTGGTGAATAGATGAACAGTGCTTGGGTCAGTAGTGAGTTGCCAGGTTGTATTGTTAAGTAAACTCGTCTTCTGGACTTTGTGTCAGTGTCGTCTGCATGTGTGTGTGTGTTGTGGTCCTCGACTGTGTGTGCATCGCGCGCGTGTTCTCCTCGTTCTGAATCGTTCCTGCGTCAGGAGGTACACTTGCTGAGTAAGCATAAAGCATTTCTTGTGCCTTATATACATGTCCTGTGTAATGGATCACACACATGATGCATTACACACTGCATCTGTGCCACAGTCGATGTTAGAAACACATGTTCAGTATCGACGTGGCATAGACGTATGGTGTCCAGTTGTCATAATTCGTTAAGTATAGATGTTACACAGACGTATGGTGGCAAGATCAGGTGTATGCTGATAACCAAAGCTGATTATCTGATGGAGCAAGAGTGGTAGAATCATTACAGATAATTGTGACAGTCTTTCATGACGCATTTTAATACTGAATTTAGAGCAAGCTGAGACATGACTGGCCTCCGTCAGGATATTTGAGCTCATAGCTAGAAGGATCTCAGTCAGGTGAGGGCGAGCGTAGTGTGAGGTGAGACAACCAGACAAGGCAATACAGAGCTAGCAGGCATTCAGGGAGGGAGGGAGGCGGACGCGCTGCTCGTAACTTTCCTCTCTGAAAAATTGTTTATTGTTTCTCAAGGTTTTAATTTTGTGTGTGTAGTCCGTGTCATTAAGAGTCATCATCATAGGTACGTTGACGGCCATTACCTGCTACAGGGAGGTGAATAACTGTTACATTTTCATATAACATTCAAATAGAAAACGACTCGTACATGACAACACAGTAGCGTCAGGCCACGGAGGATGCAGCTAATTCCTAGCCTCGGTCGGCTCGCCTGATTATGTTATTGTGGTTGACTTGTTGTGGTGTGATTAATGACGGCAATTGTTGTGTTTCCATCATAACGACCCCCTCACCCTTACCACCACCACCCTTATAATGACGCGCTAATTGCTGTGTCACCCGCGTTAAGCAAGGGGACGGGGTAGGTGACGGAGGACGGGGGACGTGTTGGAGGACAGAGCAGATAACGGAGGACGGGTTAGGTGACGGAGGACGGTGTAGATGACGGAGGACGGAGTAGACGACGGAGGACGGGTTAGGTGACGGAGGACGGTGTAGATGACGGAGGACGGGTTAGGTGACGGAGGACGGAGTAGATGACGGAGGACGGGTTAGGTGACGGCGGATGGTGTAGATGACGGAGGACGGGGTGCGTGATGGAGGACGGAGTAGATGACGGGGGACGTGACGGAGGACGTGACGGGGGGGGGGGGGTAGTGTTTGCACGCTGGCAATCCAACCCAAACCCCTTCCCGTGCCTGGGATGAGTGTACCAGTCAGTAGTGTAACGAGCAGGTACTCTGTTACGCTCGTTTAGTCATCAAATGGTGGGTGGTATTGCTAGCGGAGGACGTGTGATTGACGACGAGGGCAGTAAAAATGTCGTTTCCTGTGATGTACAGACCTCGGACGAGCCGCCATAAACGTTAGATTGATCTTAGTGTACACACACAGACACACACACACACACACACACACACACACACCACACACACACACACACCGCACACACACACACACACACACACCACACTCACAAACACACACACACACACACACACACACCACACACACACACACACACACACACCACACACACACACACACACACACACTCACAAACACACACACACACACACACACACACACACACACCACACACACACACACACACACACACACACACACGTTGCACGTAGTATATAGCCAGTTATGAGAGCCTCTCCCCCAGAGTAACCCCAGCCCTCTGACCACTACACGTTATATAATGATGATGATAGTGATGATGATGACAGTAATGATGATGATAGTGATGATGATGACAGTAATGATGATGATAGTGATGATGATGACAGTAATGATGATGAAGTAATGATGATGAAGTAATGATGATGAAGTAATGATGATGATAGTAATGATGATGATAGTAATGATGATGACAGTAATGATGATGATAGTAATGATGAAGTAATGATGATGAAGTAATGATGATGAAGTAATGATGATGAAGTAATGATGATGATAGTAATGATGATGACAGTAATGATGATGATAGTAATGATGAAGTAATGATGATGAAGTAATGATGATGAAGTAATGATGAATGATAGTAATGATGATGATAGTAATGATGATGATAGTAATGATGATGATAGTAATGATGATGATAGTAATGATGATGACAGTAATGATATGATGATGAAGTAATGATGATGAAGTAATGATGATGAAGTAATGATGATGAAGTAATGATGATGATAGTAATGATGATGAAGTAATGATGATGAAGTAATGATGATGAAGTAATGATGATGATAGTAATGATGATGAAGTAATGATGATGAAGTAATGATGATGATAGTAATGATGATGATAGTAATGATGATGATAGTAATGATGATGATAGTAATGATGATGACAGTAATGATGATGATAGTAATGATGATGAAGTAATGATGATGAAGTAATGATGATGACAGTAATGATGATGAAGTAATGATGATGAAGTAATGATGATGAAGTAATGATGATGATAGTAATGATGATGAAGTAATGATGATGAAGTAATGATGATGAAGTAATGATGATGACAGTAATGATGAAGTAATGATGATGAAGTAATGATGATGAAGTAATGATGATGAAGTAATGATGATGATAGTAATGATGATGAAGTAATGATGATGATAGTAATGATGATGATAGTAATGATGATGATAGTAATGATGATGACAGTAATGATGATGATAGTAATGATGATGAAGTAATGATGATGAAGTAATGATGATGAAGTAATGATGATGATAGTAATGATGATGAAGTAATGATGATGAAGTAATGATGATGAAGTAATGATGATGATAGTAATGATGATGATAGTAATGATGATGATAGTAATGATGATGATAGTAATGATGATGAAGTAATGATGATGAAGTAATGATGATGATAGTAATGATGATGAAGTAATGATGATGAAGTAATGATGATGACAGTAATGATGAAGTAATGATGATGAAGTAATGATGATGAAGTAATGATGATGAAGTAATGATGATGATAGTAATGATGATGACAGTAATGATGATGATAGTAATGATGATGAAGTAATGATGATGAAGTAATGATGATGAAGTAATGATGATGAAGTAATGATGATGATAGTAATGATGATGATAGTAATGATGATGACAGTAATGATGATGAAGTAATGATGATGAAGTAATGATGATGAAGTAATGATGATGAAGTAATGATGATGAAGTAATGATGATGATAGTAATGATGATGAAGTAATGATGATGAAGTAATGATGATGATAGTAATGATGATGATAGTAATGATGATGATAGTAATGATGATGAAGTAATGATGATGAAGTAATGATGATGAAGTAATGATGATGATAGTAATGATGATGAAGTAATGATGATGACAGTAATGATGAAGTAATGATGATGAAGTAATGATGAATGATAGTAATGATGATGATAGTAATGATGATGATAGTAATGATGATGAAGTAATGATGATGAAGTAATGATGATGACAGTAATGATGATGAAGTAATGATGATGAAGTAATGATGATGAAGTAATGATGAATGATAGTAATGATGATGATAGTAATGATGATGATAGTAATGATGATGAAGTAATGATGATGAAGTAATGATGATGAAGTAATGATGAATGATAGTAATGATGATGATAGTAATGATGATGATAGTAATGATGATAGACATGTGCGTGTACACATACGTGCATCATGTGTTCACATAAGTTCACACAGGTACACACATTTACATGTGTTCACATATTTCTCACAGGCACACACATGTACGTCATGTGTTCACATAACTTCACACAGGTGCACACATGTACACATATATTCACATAAGTTCACACAGATGCCCATATATACACATATATTCACGTAACTTCACACAAGTACACACATGTGCATCATGTGTTCACATAAGTTTATACAGGTACACACATGTACACATATGTTCACATAAGTTCACGCAGGTACACACATGTACACATATTCAGGCCCACGCTGAGCTGGATGAGGCGTGTGTAGCCCGTGGGTCACACGAGGGTGCGAGTGATGATGGGGATTAGCAATACGACCAGTCAGCCAGCAAGTGGCAACACCAGCAGGAGGTCGTCCATTGTGGGCCTCCTCGGGGTCGATAATTCATTAGAGAGTCCTCAAGCTTTCAGTGGCCGGCAGGAGGAGGCGAACACCTCTTCAATAGAGGAGGAAACAGGAGGTAAAAAGTTGACTCAGGAAGTAGAGTCACTTCATCTACTCGCACTTTCTTAATGAGGATGACTCTGGTGTGGAGCTAGTGGGTGGCGAGTGTTCCTTCTGAGGCGGGGAGCAGGGGGGAATATGGTGAGGCAGCTAATGGGTACAGGTTGGGCAGACAAAGGTAAGGCAGACAGGATAAGATAAGCAGGGTAAGGCAGACAGAGTAAGGTAAGGCGGACAGGGTAAGGCAGACAGGGTAAGAATGCCCGACTAAAAGTAGGAGATTGGATGGATGGAGTTCATGGAGGATTTATTCCTGAGCGCTTTTGCTAGTGAGGCACGTAGCGCACATGCCTCACTTTACCGCACTAACAGAGGCAAGTACAGACCTCGACAACAGAGGATAAACAGAGATGAAGGTCGTAAGAACACTTGGGCTATGATGATAGCTTATTAGATGGTTAGCGATACATGGAAATAGACATGTGGGCAATAACATAGATTATTATATGTAAATTGAAATAATGTGTCGAATCTAAGTATATTTATGCTACTGGATATGTAACCAAAACCATGACAAATAATGAGATGATAACCCAGTCACGAACACTGTCGGAAATGCGGCGATGGTTTCATATCTTGCGTCGACTTGTAACTGGACATTTGGACTCATCTTACACTTGTTGTAACATCCATCGAGAAACTGACTCGTCGTAAGTGAAGAAACAAACTGATGATACTGAAGTATTACTCACGACTGAGGGGAGTGGAGCGCGAATCAGCTAACCACCCTGTTGCTCGTTACGACGATTGTGCTGCCGTAGCGTCTCAAGCCTACTGGTCCAGGCCCAGCAGGGTAGGAGGGTTATGCTGTCGTTCTTTGAGAGTTTACCATATATGTATGTACCTTGTATATATATCTACCTAGTTTATGTAGGTATATATGTACCTTGTATATATATCTACCTAGTATATGTAGGTATGTATGTACCTTGTATGTGTATCTACCTAGTATATGTAAGTATATATGTACCTTGTATATATATCTACCTAGTATATGTAGGTATGTATATACCTTGTATATATAGCTACCTAGTATAGTTAAGTCATAATGGTTGACTTCTTAAATACCTGTTATGTTCTACGTTATCTTCGTCATACACAAACTAAATGGAAGACAACCTTCATGATGGACTCTGTTTTGGCTTTAAGAGAATACTTCCATTTCGTTGTGATGAATATAAGGGATAAGCTGTGTCCCTTGCTGGGAGTGTGTGAATGTTCTTTGTGGCTATGATGAATGTCTGCTTGTTGACGTAAATAACATGAGTTATCTTAATGCATTAGAGAACAAATTAGAACACTACTGTAGGTACTGGGTCACACCAGCACTATTGTAGGTACTGGGTCACACCAGCACTATTGTAGGTACTGGGTCACACCAGCACTATTGTAGGTACTGGGTCACACCAGGACTATCGTAGGTACTGGGTCACACCAGCACTATTGTAGGTACTGGGTCACACCAGCACTATTGTAGGTACTGGGTCACACCAGCACTATTGTAGGTACTGGGTCACACCAGCACTATTGTAGGTACTGGGTCACACCAGCACTATTGTAGGTACTGGGTCACACCAGCACTATTGTAGGTACTGGGTCACACCAGCACTATTGTAGGTACTGGGTCACACCAGCACTATTGTAGGTACTGGGTCACACAAGCACTATTGTAGGTACTGGGTCACACCAGCACTATTGTAGGTACTGGGTCACACCAGCACTATTGTAGGTACTGGGTCACACCAGCACTATTGTAGGTACTGGGTCACACCAGCACTATTGTAGGTACTGGGTCACACCAGCACTATTGTAGGTATTGGGTCACACCAGCACTATTGTAGGTACTGGGTCACACCAGCACTATTGTAGGTACTGGGTCACACCAGCACTATTGTAGGTATTGGGTCACACCAGCACTATTGTAGGTACTGGGTCACACCAGCACTATTGTAGGTATTGGGTCACACCAGCACTATTGTAGGTACTGGGGACTTAAAAACAACCTAACCACTGTAGTTATACCTCCAATAGAGAGTAATCAACCAAATCGCTAACAATATAGCCAAGACTACCATGAAAGACCACCAGCATCACCATGAACACCATCACCACCACAATCGTCATCATGACCACCATCACCACCACTACCATCACCATTATCACCATTACTAGCCCCTACCATCATCATCACCACCACAAGGAGGGCAGTGTGCGCGCGTGGTCGGCGGGGTGTCCTGGCATCAATGGGTTCCGAAATAGCATCAATAGCGACAGAGTCCCATGAATGGCTGAAGAAATTGGCCTGAGTGGCGACAATGGCGAGGCTCAAGATCATTAGTTAGCGCCGAGTGCTGCTGACACTGCTGCTGCTGCTGACGATGCTGACGAGGGGGTGTTGATGAGGGCCCTTTCTTGTGGCTCCCGGCTCATTAAACCTTGTGTATATATATATATATATATATATATATATATATATATATATATATATATATATATATATATATTGAAGATTTATCTGTGATCTAGATCTACATCGACGAAGTATTTCAGTGGTAGTATGGGTGAAGGTGGGTGGAGGAGGCCAGTAGAGAGCGTACAGTGGACACAGTACATGGACATGGCAGGGTGTCAGGTGGGGCCACTGTTGGTGGGGGTGTGGGGGGAGGATTAGCATACATGCAGTACATGATGTGTAGCTACAGGATGTTGACGGCAACACAAGTAACAACATCTGTGTAATACAAATTATGTTTGAAATATGTCATACATATACAGAACATCTTGTTAACACTACAGTTACGGTATATATATCAACAAATTTCATACACATTGAGGTTTGTGATTATTAACAATCATGATGGGTCAACAATCATGATGGGTCAACAATCATGATGAGGTCAACAATCATGATGGGTCAACAATCATGATGGGCTTGTGTAACGTGCGCATCCAAAGTTTCACAAGAAGTATTTTTGGCAAATGAGTTTTCTGTAGACCCGTTTACATTGGCAGTATCTGGTATATAGGTCAATACAAGATATGTACAACGTCATGTTATATTGGGAAAGTGTGACCCCCAGGGGTCAGCCCAGGTCACGCCGGCACCTCTAGAGCTCTCCCGACACCTGAGGTAAACGTTGCCTCTGAACACCTTAGTGATGCAGGTCGCGACCCTACAACCCCCACTTGCTCGACGGAGGAACACTATATTCTGATACCCTCCAGGTCGTAAATACTGTTGACTCACACGGCCAGCGTCGCGACGTCAGGATAACACACTCGAGCCGTCATTATCACCTCAGGAGACACTCAGGCTGTGTCCTGAGGCAGCGGGGCGGCGGGTTCCTCCGCCGGAGGCTCCACAGATCCTGAAAGTGTTTTCAAATAGAATAATTAGTGAGTATCAGCGGGTCGGCAGGAGCCGAGGCATCAACAACCACATAAATGGGTTGAAGGAAAGGGGGAGTGGGTAAAGGGAGGGAGTAAAGGGATGGGAGGGAGGAGGAGGGGGGTGGAGGAGCTCATAAATCAGGAGGTAATGAGTAGTTATCGCCAGAGTTAATCTTGGGCTGGCCTGCAGAGCCTCCTGTGGCCACGCTCACTCAGTCTGCCTCAATTTACTCTTAGTTTAGCTTTAGTGTAACATCAGTTTAAGATCAGATGTGGCGTACATTGGCTCCCGGGCAGTCCACACTGAACCTGTAGCTGGTTCTAACTCACACTGGAGTCAGTCGAGGGTTAGTTTGACGTGTGTCTTCCCGCCGCACTCAGACCATACCTTCAAGTGACGCTCTCACTCCAGTCAGTCTCAGTCGATGTTAAGACGAAAACTCGAACCATAGATAATCTGAGTCTACACATACGTCCAGTCTGGTCTCGGGATTCTTTAAGTTTACCTCTGATCTCACCTCAATCCAAGTTCAGTGTAGCCTCAGCATATAGTCAGTGTGGTGTCAGTCCTTGCTTGCCCAACACTTTCTTTGTTTCCCGTCTGTAGTCACTCTGTCCTCAGCTTTCATGACTCTTTTCTTGGTTTAGCTCAGGATGTCAAGCGGCTCAGCTTCATATATCATGTTTAGTATCATCAGCAAGTATGACAGCTGCACTCGTTACGTCTAACCATTCTAAGGCTTGATTATTAATCACAATTACTTCTCTACTGAACTACAGTTCTATCATTGCCATGTGATTTAAGCTTAGCTGATAATCTTTGATGCGGAACTTTATCGAAAGCTTTTTGAAAGTCTAAGTAGATGTCTGGTCTAAGCTTCATTCTCACTGAGTCAAGTTCAGTCCAGTTCCACTTTGTCTTCATTCTGGACTGTGAAGTTTCCTCACCTCACCAGGCTGGTCCGGTCATCATACCCAGTCAACACGTTCACTCTGGTCACACGTCTGCTCAGTCTGGCATCAGTACAGGTTCTTCTCGGCCGTACAAGTACCCAGTGACTCGTCTCAACCACAAACTCAGGCTGGTTTTAGTTTGCGCCTAGTTTGTTGTTCATTACGATCCAGTCTACAATTGTGTCCAGTTCCAGGCTTAGCCTAATCCTGCCGAAGGAAGTAGTCTGGAAGCTTCAGCCAGAGTAGCGGCGAGCTGGAAGAGTCCTCAGACATAAAAGAAAACATTTGAATAATTGTCAGAAGCGAGGTATGGCGAACACCACTTATAACCCTCTGGCCGGCACTAGCCACAGACGCTTCACCGTCATCATCAGGCAACATCGTTATGCCACTAACTCCTCATCCACCCGCACACGAGAGGAGAAAGTGAGAGTTCACCCAGCTAGGAGGCACAGTATGGCAAGTACCGTGGTCTTGCGTGTCTGTATATCCCACTACCAGGGGCTCTGTCGCCTCCGTCGTTATATTCTTATGACTAGAGTTGCCGGAGTCGTCTTGTTGTGAAGGTACAGGATGCCGTCATGACCCCAGTCCTCACTCCCTGTGCCACGTCCCACACCTGGACCCACCAACCCTAGTGACCTACAATAACCATTCTTACGTATAGAAAAATACCTCATTAACGAGGTTTGCCGGTGCTGCCTCGAGGGACCGGTGAGTGGCATTCCGGAACTAATCTTGGGGAACATCACTCACTCACTTACGTACAATTAAACAATACGAGTAAAGGTCTTCGTTTTTCCCTCAGGAATTTTCTTGGTCGCTCATTCGTATTCCCGGCGCATCCAGCTTCCAGCCAAGCGCAGATTCCAAGGCGAGCTGCTGGAAGCCAAGATGGTGCTGGATAACCTCACACACCTACTGTGAATCATGGGCCCCCTGGTGCCAGGCGGCACGGGGCACGGTGGCTGCTGCAGTGGTGGCGATAGTGGTGATGGTGGTGGTGATAGTCATGATTGTGGTGATAGTGGTGGTAGCAGTAGTTGTGGTGGTGGTGATGGTGGTAGTACAAGTAGTGGTGGTGATGGTGTCATTGGTACAGGTGGCGACAATTGGTAGTAGCAGTGATGGTAATGGCAGCACTAGTGATGGTGGTAGTGGTAATGGTAGCAGTAGAAGAAGTGGTGGTGGTTATAGTTGCAGAAATAGTAGTGGTGGTGGCAGTGTGTGGTTGTAGGGTCATGATGGTGTAAGATGTGGTAGGGTGGATACGACAGTGTAAATAGCTTTACTGGTGGATGTAGTAGTGAGAATGGCTGTACTGGTGGATATGGGACAGTGAGAAGTGGGTCTGATAATGTTGTAGTGACAGGGATGTGTATGGATGTGGGACGAGTGGATCTGGAAGGATATAAGTAGGGATAATTGTATGGATAACAACCCGGGATCTTGTATGGTTGTGGAGGTGGAAGAATCTTGGATAATGGTGGGTAGTAAGGTAGGTAAGTGGTGATGGTATATGTGAAAACCACAATAATGGTAAGTAGTACACTGGATGGATCGATGTGAGTGCCACGATAAAGGTATTTGATGGTACAAATATACTGGTGAGGTACGGGGATTGGTGGTGAAAGCGGCAGCAAAGTGTTGGAAGGACTGACTGCCGATAATGGTGGACAAGTGAGTGGTTCTAGTGAGTGGAAGTGAGGTTGGTGGTTGGGTGAAGATGATGGTAATTGTTGATATGGTGGATGTGGGAGAGACTATTACCGAGGTCAGTGGTTGCCACGGTGGTCCTGAGTGGTGGCAGTGATTGGCGGTGGTAATTACAGTCAATTTCATAAAGTTATGGAGGCCATTTGTCGCACATGTAATGTGTGGGAGTAATATTGGTGGCAGGAAGGATTATAGTGATGTGTGGCTCTGGCCTCATCCACTTCAGTGGGGTATTGTACATATATTTATAACTTAAACTGACGTAGTAACACACTCTCTCTCTCTCTCTCTCTCTCTCTCTCTCTCTCTCTCTCTCTCTCTCTCTCTCTCTCTCTCTTCATACAACATTATCATTAAGGGAAGGATATGTTGGATTAAATCATCACAGGAATTACACCTTAAACTTATAGTCATCTAACCCACCACTGGGGGGCTGGGTGTCCTCTGACCCACCACTGGGGGGCTGGTGTCTTCTGACCCACCACTGGGGGGCTGGGTGTCCTCTGACCCACCACTGGGGGGCTGGGTGTCCTCTGACCTACCACTGGGGGGCTGGTGTCTTCTGACCCACCACTGGGGGGCTGGGTGTCCTCTGACCCACCACTGGGGGGCTGGGTGTCCTCTGACCCACCACTGGGGGGCTGGTGTCTTCTGACCCACCACTGGGGCGCTGGGTATCCTCTGACCCACCACTGGGGGGCTGGGTGTCCTCTGACCCACCACTGGGGGGCTGGTGTCCTCTGACCCACCACTGGGGCGCTGGGTATCCTCTGACCCACCACTGGGGCGCTGGGTGTCCTCTGACCCACCACTGGAGGGCTGGGTGTCCTCTGACCCACCACTGGGGCGCTGGGTGTCCTCTGACCCACCACCTGGGACGCTGGATGTCCTCTGACCCACCACTGGAGGGCTGGGTGTCCTCTGACCCACCACTAGGACGCTGGGTGTCCTCTGACCCACCACTGGAGGGCTGGGTGTCCTCTGACCCACCACTGGAGGGCTGGGTGTCCTCTGACCTACCACTGGGGCGCTGGGTGTCCTCTGACCCACCACTGGAGGGCTGGGTGTCCTCTGACCCACCACTGGAGGGCTGGGTGTCCTCTGACCTACCACTGGGGCGCTGGGTGTCCTCTGACCCACCACCTGGGACGCTGGGTGTCCTCTGACCCACCACCTGGGACGCTGGGTGTCCTCTGACCCACCACTGGAGGGCTGGGTGTCCTCTGACCCACCACCTGGGACGCTGGGTGTCCTCTGACCCACCACTGGAGGGCTGGGTGTCCTCTGACCCACCACTGGGACGCTGGGTGTCCTCTGACCCACCACCTGGGACGCTGGGTGTCCTCTGACCCACCACCTGGGACGCTGGGTGTCCTCTGACCCACCACCTGGGACGTTGGGTGTCCTCTGACCCACCACCTGGGACGTTGGGTGTCCTCTGGCTCACCACCTGGGACGCTGGGTGTCCTCTGACCCACCACCTGGGACGCTGGGTGTCCTCTGACCCACCACCTGGGACGTTGGGTGTCCTCTGGCTCACCACCTGGGACGCTGGGTGTCCTCTGACCCACCACCTGGGACGCTGGGTGTCCTCTGACCCACCACCTGGGACGTTGGGTGTCCTCTGGCTCACCACCTGGGACGCTGGGTGTCCTCTGACCCACCACCTGGGACGCTGGGTGTCCTCTGACCCACCACCTGGGACGTTGGGTGTCCTCTGGCTCACCACCTGGGACATTGGGACTACCACTCACGGGACACAGGTCAATTTGTACACGACGATTGTCAAGGCAAACAATCACTGAGACATGACCACGTCAGCCAGCCCAGGGATCACTAATACAGAGCTGTCCTAGTGATAGCAGGTCCTAGCCACACCAGGGATCACTGATACGGAGCTGTCCTAGTGATAGCAGGTCCTAGCCAGCCCAGGGATCACTGATACAGAGCTATCCTAGTGATAGCAGGTCCTAGCCACACCAGGGATCACTGATACAGAGCTGTCCTAGTGATAGCAGGTCCTAGCCACACCAGGAACCACTGAGACAGAGCTATCCTAGTGATAGCAGGTCCTAGCCAGCCCAGGGATCACTGATACAGAGCTATCCTAATGATAGCAGGTCCTAGCTACACCAGAGCAGGTTCTGCTCCACCAGGGATCACTCAGTCAGAGCTGTCTTAGTAGTAGTAGGTTCTAAGAACAGAGGCAGTGATGGAGACGATGGGAGACAGAGGCAGTGATGGAGACGATGGGAGACAGAGGCAGTGATGGAGACGGTGGGAGACAGAGGCATTGATGGAGACGGTGGGAGACAGAGGCAGTGATGGAGACGGTGGGAGACAGAGGCAATGATGGAAATGGAGGGAGACAGAGGCAGGATCCCGTCAGACGGGTGTCAGTGGACGGGAGGGGGAGCGGTAGACAGGTGGACAACACTCACCCTCTCTCTCAATCAAGTCACACACTTTAATGACTCTGTTTTCACATCGGTTCTCGCCTTCCCCGTAGGTCCGCGTTTAGACGAGATGGTCGCGGATACCCGCGCGGTAGGAGCCGAGATAAGAGAAGATAGTGAGCCATTACCGACATGTCCTGCCGCCTGGGGATCACTTATCTCTCTGATGGCTGACTTGACGGAGTCGTACACGACCCACACTGCTCGCTAGCCTCCTACCTCGCCTCGTGTGATTGTGTCTCTGTTTGTTTGGCTTCATCCACAACACACACTGCTGAGCGGAGGGACGGGAGGCCGGCGCCCTATAATACCTTCGAGTATAATCTAGTGTGAGAGGACGAGAGGTTTGAGTATGATGTGGTTGATCCTGGGGTAGTGTGAGGAGATAGTGGGCCTCAGTATGATACTCACTAATCTAGTCAAGAGTGAGAAGACAGAGAGCCTCAGAATGATATGGTCACGTCTGGTCTGGCGTGACTGGACCTGACCCAGAGTGAGGTACAGGTGACCTGCTGACACGAAGAGGAAGAATTCCATGACTTGTGATGTAAACCTGAGGAAGGAGCCGCTCGCAAGGCCGAGACCTGCTGCTACCAGGGTGTGTGCTTGTGGTCAACCCACACCCTCTTCTCCTACCACCACCATCCTCACACTTTACCCACTGCCTCCCCCCCTCTGATGCCCCTCCTTTACCACCACCACTCACAACCTCCTCCCCCTCTAATGCCCCTCCTCTACCACATTTCTCATTCTCAGATCCATCAGGAATGTGACTAACATTTCTTCCGCTTATTCATGTTCCATCAACTCCATCACCTTCGTCTACTATGATGACGCCATCTTCAAACCGTCATTATCATCACTTTCATTATCACCATCCACTTCTCTCTCTCTCTCTCTCTCTCTCTCTCTCTCTCTCTCTCTCTCTCTCTCTCTCTCTCTCTCTCTCTCTCTCTCTCTGACGCCCCGACTTTCCTCCTATCTTTTGTGACCCTCCTCCATCATCCCCTCCTTGACCCCTCCCTCCCTCCGTCACCCTCCCCAGCCGAGCATCATCTGATACGGTGTCATTACGGGAAGTGATTACGGCTGGCTCTTAATTGTGCTGTCGCCACCGTGCGAAGTGCGAGACGTATGGGTCCTGCCTGGCCCGGGCGACCGTGCGACGGGGAAGGCCAGGCTGAGAGAGAGAGAGAGAGAGAGAGAGAGAGAGAGAGAGAGAGAGAGGGGGGGAGAAATTAGAGGAATTAAAGTAATAGATTCTCGCCGTGTGAGCGTTAGGGATATAGTGTGTCGTGACATTCGTATATGACGTTCTCACTCCCTGTGTATCATGCTAGTGACCAGCCCCACACACGCCACAGGATACCTTCTGATGGCCAGTTGAAGTCTCCGTCCATAATGCTGGTGCGATCTAAGATGTGGCGTATGTAACGTGAAAAGTAAGAGCGAGAGTGAGAGCCAAGAGCCAGATGTGAGAGCGCTGACCTGGTGTGAGAGCCAAGAATGAGATGTGGTGGTGTCGTGTGTGCACAGTGGACGTGTGCTGAACGCGTGACGAGAGTGGACCATCGCCACAATATAGTGCTGACCGTCACACACACCAACAACCTATTAGATGAACTTTGTTTACATACAGAAATACTTGTGTAAAGCATCCCACAAGCCTCATGGTTATATTTCATTCCTTATAGAACATTATGCTGTGAAGTGTGATGATATAACTGTATGTATTGCTATACTGCAACACTGTAAGTTCCGACTGTAACCATGATTTCAAACATTCCAGAGTATATAGGATTATAATCATTATATCATATTATATTGCACCACCGCATGAGGGTCATTACATATCTCTGATTACCTTCATTGTTCTCAATATGCACGAAGGAAATTGTAGCACTGACTTGCACCGAGTCAGCCCTACGTTGCCACTGTGGCGATAAACCCCGGTAAAACCCGTCCTCCTTGATCCTAATTGTTATTTATATTAATTGGATTCACGAATGATAGCGAGTATACTTAATGAATCATCACTGTAAGGGTTTACAACACTACGAAATCTGAACCATTTTTTTACGCGTCTTGCAACCCAAGCCAAAACCTGGTTATAAGATGGTTGGAACAAGCTGGAGTATGTGACGTGGTGCTGGCTAATGAGGAGGGGGTGAGTCTCCCCAGTGCATTATGTATTGAGTCATTTCCTGGTCTAAACTACAAGGAATAATAAAGTGTCAACTTGACCTCACATGAATCACACTGCTACGGTTCCTACAGGTCCCGTGTTGGTAGGTATGGCACTGTGAAGGTTCTCTGTAATTGCCAACATGAAAGAGTTACAGTAAGGCCGAGCATCGACACAGCTGGTGTGTGCAGACTTGAGCCAGTTCCTCGTTCACAGGTTTTCTACGTTAATCAGGAAATGCTCAATAATTTTCGCGTACATATTTAAGATCTCCAATGCCTCTACATTTTTGGCCCACTTTGTTCTACAGCAAAAACGATAATCATAGAACACAAGCAGAGGAGAAGGTGGGGCGGCAGAGGCAGTGTGGGATGAGGGAGAAGGTGGGGCGACAGAGGCAGTGTGGGATGAGGGAGGGGAGGGTGGGGCGGCAGATGCAGTGTGGGGTGAGGGAGGGAAGGATGGGGCGACAGAAACAGTGTGGGATGAGGGAGGGAGGTAGCACTGGCTGAGTGGGGGTAGGGAGGGGATGGCAGAACTTTTGGACGTGGCAGCACATCCTCTCATAGATATTCTATAAGAGAGCACGAAGGGAAAATATATGCCAGCCAGACGGTAAGAGCTCTGGCACCAGGAGCAGATCCTGAGATAGACAGTCACAGTTAAGGTTGATTTATTATTGATAGATAGATGTTTGAAATATTAGTTCAACACTGATGTTGAGGTTGAGATATTCTGTGTTTTCTCTATCTTCCTTCCTTCCACAGCTCTACTATTACACTTTTTCTTGTTATCTTTATATTGATAATCTTCGACACTGAATCTCATACAAGTTATCGAAATTATTTAGTATTTTGGCACCTTATGTTCAATTACCTCGTAGTGAGTGTTTGTAGAGAGAATGATTTTAGGTCTTTGAGTCCTTCCTGGTACGTTATACCTCTCAGTTAAGTCCTTCCTGATATGGTTTACTTCTCAGTTAAGTCCTTCCTGATATGTTATACCTCTCAGTTAAGTCCTTCCTGATATGGTTTACTTCTCAGTTAAGTCCTTCCTGATATGTTATGCCTCTCAGTTAAGTCCTTCCTGATATGTTATGCCTCTCAGTTAAGTCCTTCCTGGTATGGTTCTCTCAGTTAAGATAAAGTTTGGTTTGTTTTGTGTTGGTTCTAACATTATAGGTTTCGTCTCTGACCATCTGGCTTATAACCAGAACTGAGGACTAGACTCCGACTGAGTTATGAGCAGGGCATTATACATGGTGAGTGTTTTATACTTAGTATTAGGTTATATTTCTTGTTATGAAAGTGTTGGCTTTATCACATGCAGCCAGTCGTTGTTTACTGCATTTAAGGCTGTTATTGATAATAATGACTCTAAGGCTTTTTCTTCTTGAACTTCTACGGTTGGTTTCCCAAACATCTTATGTAATCATCATCTAGATCAGCAAGCACTCTTCCTCGACTGGCCTATATTTCCTAGTCTCGTGTCTTGGCAGATTTAGTCTGTGGTGGTAAGTCGTACGTACGTGCGTGTGTGCAGGCGGTTGATGTATGTGGTGAAGGGCGCGGTTCCTGGTCACTACACTTGTTTCCTCCCTGAGGGCTTGTCTACTGTATCTTATGTTATATATTTTGTGGAAGGCTTGACGAACGTCTCAGTCACTAGTATGTGAGGAAGTAAACACGATTCATGATTCCAGGAACAATGTTCATGATCAGCTTCCACTTTACTGTGATATAATCATTTTGTCTCAGATTATTATTTGCAAAACTTTTCCTGGAACTGAAGTGAAGCCGAGTCAATGGCAATTCAAAGTACATTTAATATTTCATTATTTACAAAATGGACGTTAGTGTCCAGTCACTGGACAACCTTCCTTCCTGCAATGATTTCTTGATATTTTTTTGTCTACATTCTGCAGACCAGTCGACTTGTTTACGTTGAGAATATCTTGATATTCAAGTACTTCCTGTTGTTCAATATCTTTCAGTTCTAATGTTTCGTTCAGTAACGAAGCCATTTGCTATATAGTCGCAACTTTTTCTCAAGTTTTAAACGTGATTAAAGAATTCCTCTAGTTTTTCGTTACCTTGTGAAATATAGTTTTTCAAAATGTTTTTTGCCCTTTCAGATTATCTTCGTTCACTTGTTTATCAATCCTATGTACATTTCCTGGTAATGATGGTCACCACTTGAATTACATACCCAGTATGTCCTCCTGTTATGTGAAGAGTCAACTATGGCCAAGCTGTATCACTGGCAGTACAGCAGCGTCAAAGCAATCCTCATTTAAGAGTTCACATTTCCCTGCTGCTGGAAGTAGCTCACACTTGGACTGCAAGAGCTTTTGAAAAGTGATGTTTGGCAACAGCTGGAATCTTACTGAAAACTTCCTTCTGGAATCTTTCATAAAACTTCCTTCTGGAATCTTTCATAAAACTTCCTTCTGGAATCTTTCATAAAACTTCCTTCTGGAATCTTTCATAAAACTTCCTTCTGGAATCTTTCATAAAACTTCCTTCTGGAATCGTTGTTAACAAATGAACTCTAGTTAGTTTTTGTTTATGTATGCAGCCGCTGGCAACGCTTACCTTAGACAACGTATCTTCACCTTTGATCCTCAAACGAAAGTTCTGTGTTCTTCACGTGTGTTCAACCCTGACCACCAGCTCCACTCTGATCCAGATGGTCTGGCCTGGGTCGTGTCTCCAGGTCTACACATCTAACATTGAGTATCAGAGTTTTTTCTTTCAATCAAAACGACATTTTACAATGAAATGTATAGTACTGTGATGACTGCATTCTTCCCGACCTCACAGGTGCTAATTAGGTCTCTTCATATATAACATTATAGCCTCTCTCGTTCGGTCTTAGATCATTTGCGTTATGATAAGTCTTCAGTTTGGTTAATTAGTCTGTTTCTCTCGTTGTCACAGATCAGGTTTTCCCATTTTCTGTTGGGTTCGTTAACACCTCCTGCCATCATCGCTTCTCCGGTATTTACTGAGAATTTGGTTTCATATTAGAAAGCATTCATGTTTTCTACACATTGTTTGAAGAATCGTTTCATAACCCTTAAAGCAACTTTGGATCTCTTATTTGTAATTTCCATAAATGATGACTGATACGTATCAATATCTGTGATGAATTATACGTATCAATATATGTGATGAATCATACGTATCATGTGATGAATCATATGTATCAAAATCTGTGATGAATCATACGCATCAATATCTGTGATGATTCTTATGTATCATCATCAGATTTTCTGACAATGTTTACATGTAGTTTGTGTCCTACGTAGAAGATAACGACTCTAAAATTTTAAAGATTTGTGAATTCCATCTTTCAGAGAGACCCTAACCCAGCATTGCTAACTCCCCTTATATCTGTGTTATTCCGAAAACACAATTTTGTTGTTATTGTTATGAGGTCATGTTTTTATGTCAACCAGACCGACCATATGATGTCATACTACAGTGTTATATGTTCTCCCTCATCATATATGTTATACTGCAGCGTTATATGTTCTCCGTCATCATATATGTCATACTACAGGTTTATATGTTCTCCCTCATTATATATGTCATACTGCAGCGTTATATGTTCTCCCTCATCATATATGTCATACTGCAGCGTTATATGTTCTCCCTCATCATATATGTCATACTGCAGCGTTATATGTTCTCCCTCATCATATATGTCATACTGCAGCGTTATATGTTCTCCCTCATCATATATGTCATACTGCAGCGTTATATGTTCTCCCTCATCATATATGTCATACTGCAGCGTTATATGTTCTCCCTCATCATATATGTCATACTGCAGCGTTATATGTTCTCCCTCATCATATATGTCATACTGCAGCGTTATATGTTCTCCCTCATCATATATGTCATACTGCAGCGTTATATGTTCTCCCTCATCATATATGTTTTCTTCAGGCAGGCTTGACGACTGTGTCCGAAGCTTTGACGTCAGAGGTGAAGGAGGAAGGCAGCCGGAGGTGAGGAACGGAGGCAACAGTAGGTGAGGAAGGGAGTGAGTGAGGGAGGAGGGGTTAGCAGTGGAGGGAGTGAGTGAGGGAGGAGGGGTCAGCATTGAGGGAGGGAGTGAGTGAGGGAGGAGGGGTCAGCAGTGAGGGAGGGAGTGAGTGAGGGAGGAGGGGTCAGCAGTGAGGGAGGGAGGGAGGGGTCAGCAGCAGTAGTAGGTGCTCGGTAAATGGTAGCCACAAAGAGACCGCCAGAGCCAGCCAGGAGGGACGCGAGAAAGACACACTACGGCTGAAGGCTGGACAGTCTTTTTGTCTGTGGAGGCGTCTACAGCCTTCATGTGTGAGACCTAAGTTGGGGTTCCTTTGCGGGCGACTCTGAGACCGCTACGTTCCAGGGTTCCTGGAACCATTAGCTCATGGGCTTTTCCCGCCGTTCACTTTACATGGGTGAACGAATGGTTTGGGGAAAATGACCAAAGCCTGAAAATAAAAGCAGCTGGCGATTGTAACATTACCAGTGTAAGCGTTCAAGTCGTTATCTAACATCGATGGGCGGGCCAGACTCAGGCGTGTGGGCTTTGGCCGGTCCCACCGTCTTTCGCTCAGTAGATGGCAATTTTAGGATTCCTCGTTGTTGATTAAAGTTTTCAAAGTCATTCTTCAGCAGTTTTATGAAAAAATCTTTATGTTGATACAAAATGTAAAAAACATGCTTAGTTAGTGTGACATATGTAACACTAAGACAGTCTAATCCGCCATAAACGTTACACAAGACTGACCATAGCATTGCTGGAAGAATATGAAAACATTCCGAAATTCTGGCGAGGATGGTGCGGCGCAGCATCATGGCGGCAACGAGTGAACAGCGCGAAGCGCAACGTGCCCAGAGTTTTTATACTCATTAACGCTAACATCAGCTTCTGTACTGAGGAACGCGGCGGACACTCCGAGTTAGTTATTTCCTTGGAGTCCGGTGGTCTCGGCCACGCTCCGTAAAGCTACAAGGATGGACCGCTCTCGATAACCTCTGGAGAGGTGCTGTCCACACCTGAGATGGTGTACCACACTGATGGGATTTATGGTTGTGTTTGGCTACTATCAGCGGTCCTTATGTTGCTATGGCGAAGGTTTTCTGGTAACTGCAACAGTTCTGATAACGCATTTTTCAACCCGACATTTTTACTGTTCTCGTAATAACAGAAGCTGGTCACTTGCATCGCTCAGAGAACACTGAACCAAAAGTTAGGGAGATACTCTTAAAGATCGGGCCTGTGGCCGCGCCATGGGATGAAGATGGGAAAGATCATGGAAGCTACACTTACCTCATGGGGGATACACCCACGACGTCATATATCATCACCACTGGAAAGAGATGGAGACTTCCAGCCACTGTTGATGTGACACGACCTCACGTTTATGAAGGCTCGTATATGGCTAATGTTATACTCCTCTGTCTAAACACACAAGTAACTTATATGTTACACAGTCTGAGTTTGCAGTATATGTACAACCAACATATTTACTCCGTACATGTTATAAAGAAAATATGACCGTCATGATTTAGCCAAACTGAGGAAGGTTTACTGACTGGATGAAAGCCAGAAGAGAGGCTCACTGGGGAGTACAAGAGGCAGCCTCATCAACGGTTGAGTGAGGGTACAAGAGGCAGCCTCATCAACGGTTGAGTGAGGGTACAAGAGGCAGCCTCATCAACGGTTGAGTGAGGGTACAAGAGGCAGCCTCATCAACGGTTGAGTGAAGGGTACAAGAGGCAGCCTCATCAACGGTTGAGTGAAGGGTACAAGAGGCAGCCTCATCAACGGTTGAGTGAAGGGTACAAGAGGCAGCCTCATCAACGGTTGAGTGAAGGGTACAAGAGGCAGGCTCAACAACGGTTGAGTGAGGGTACAAGAGGCAGCCTCATCAACGGTTGAGTGAGGGTACAAGAGGCAGGCTCATCAACGGTTGAGTGAAGGGTACAAGAGGCAGGCTCATCAACGGTTGAGTGAAGCGTACAAGAAGCAGGTTCATCAGTGGGTGAACGATGGCTATAAGTCGTAGGTTGATGGCGTTCACAAAGGCTTCATTGATTTATTCAAAGTCAGGAAGAACTGTTTGTACGTTAATCACCCTAACTCTCTGCTCCTCAACACTCTGGTGTCACTTGACTTCACCTCACCCGCGGGTCATCGTGAGGCAGCAGTTGGTGCAGATGATCCCTACACATGATCGGCAGGCTCGGCTATGCCGACCTTCTCCCATCTCTTTAGCATTCCAACTGGACAGAATAACTTCAGTGCAACGATTATTAGTATATAATGGGCAATCAAAAGCAAATTTTGCAGGTCATTCCATTGTACATCATCTTCCAGGAAGACTCTGGGACGCTAG
Source organism: Panulirus ornatus (assembly GCF_036320965.1). Taxonomy (NCBI): domain Eukaryota; kingdom Metazoa; phylum Arthropoda; class Malacostraca; order Decapoda; family Palinuridae; genus Panulirus; species Panulirus ornatus. The sequence continues at coordinate 20,730,465 of NC_092250.1, read as the reverse complement.
ATGGATTACATTATTTGTTACGCCATGATAGATTAAGGAGTTAATGCATAGTGAAGACCAACACAAACTGGGTACTAAATCGGGTAAGTGTCAGTGTCAAACAGATACTTGAGGTGCATGAATATTACAGACGCCAACCATCCCTGAGGATTTCCACCACAACCTGACGACAACCATCCCTGAGGATCTCCACCACAACCTGACGCCAACCATCCCTGAGGATCTCCACCACAACCTGACGCCAACCATCCTTGAGGATCTCCGGGTGTTGACAACATATTAATACGTCTAGAACTATAATTAACTGACATTGTCAACCTCCTGGATAAGATACGTTGGGACACAGGTGATGTAAACTGGATCAGGTTTCTGGAGGAAGTCACTTTTGTCAATACATATTGTAACTGTAGGGCTAAAGTGCTCCTGGAGGGAGACAGTCTCTCCAAGAAAGAGTAAAACAAGCTATGTATGAGAAGTGTTAGGGTGGCTGGCTACAGAAACGATTCCTTCACTTACAATGAATGTAAACGAAATGTATACATGACACGTAAATCAAGAGGCGGCTAATAAGATCATGAACTGTAAATATGATCTCATGGGGACTGTAGGGAGGAAACTGTGGTTAGTGAAGGATTAACTTCTCATAATGTGAAGAAAAAGAAAAGGAATTCTTTAGATGAAGGAGGAACAAAATATTGAAGATACAGTGAGATTGTTATGTTCTGAATGTGGTTATATGACCAGACTGGTAAACAATGGTGGTCCTTGCTGAAGCAATATTTGCACTCGGTGATGCTGCCCATAATTCGTCGATATACGACAAGGAAAAGTTATTTCTGGTGACAGAATATTATGAACTAGATATGAAATATTCAGATATTCAGAAATGTTAAATCTGATTAAGTTAACAGAACATGACGAACTCTCACCATAATACTGAAGGAAGTAAGCTGGACCAAGCATAATGACGACGAACATATCTAACTGATCACTACAGTAAAATGCTGCCATCTGACCGGAAGTTCCCACAAGTAAAAGTACTCACGGGATCATCCCATCTGCTGGATCTCGTTTTTTATGTAATATGTTGGAAATCATCAGTAGGGAAAACATACTCGAATTTCTGGAAAGTAATGAATTAGTAACGATAGTCAACGTTGCCTTTCTATAGAAAATTATTCTTAACAAATCTGAATAAAATTTTTGAAGATCAATAGACAAGTGAAACTCAAAATTACCATCACATGATAATGACTTCCAAAATGGCTTTCGACGAAGCAGAACATAAAGGATTCTTACGTATCATTAAAGACCACGACAGAGAAAACTGAATCTCCTCATGGAAAACTGCTTATAGAAAACGTATTTGCTTAGAGACAGGAGATAAAGAGTGTACGGCTCTTGAGTGTCAGCTTTCGAGTGTGAGGAGAGGGAGTCCACACGGCTTAGTGCTCGAACCAAATGTAACATTATTGGTCAGTAGATAATCTAGAGACGGGACTTTGGTCTCACAGAAGGAGTTCCATAAGTTGCTGATGGTACGAGATTAAGAAACAAAGCCATTCCTGGGAAGACTGGCAAATGAGTCAAAGTAATCTAGATAAACTGATGGAGTGGTCAGAGACATGGCAAATAGAATTTATTGACATATGCGTAGTAATGTATTACGGGGAAAACTATGTATACAATTATGAAGTGCTCAGTAAGACAGCGTTGCAAGTGCAGAAAGAAATGGTCTTGGAGTGACGATCAGTACAGACCAGTAATATACAAGCAGATGCCGAGCTCCACATAGTAGACAATTAACATGTTAATCTTCAGAGCCACCAACACTGTATAACGACGAATACATTACTCTTTAGAACGTATTATAAAACTTCAGTTAGAATACACTCTTCACTTCTGATCATCAAACTTGATCAAAGAAGAAGAAGAAGAAGAAGGAGAAGAAGAATAAGAAAAGATGAAGAAGAAGAAAAGAAGAAGAAGAAGAAAGAGCATATGCAAAGAAGAGCAACAAAACTAATTTCGTTCCTTAGAAATAAGCTTTCAGAAGAACGACTTGGAAGTAAAATATTTTTCTGTCAAATACAAAAACCAAACCCAGTTGGAGAAATGAAAAATGATATCAAAGATTTCATAAAGCTAGAGATTCAACGACCTGAAATGATAGTATGAAACTGTGAAGATGTAATACTAATGTGGGCAGAAAATCAACAGTTGTACAGAACACTGTAGTGAGGTACCAGCAGGTGTTGCCAACACCTTTAAATCATGGGTTACTAAGGACTTGTGTGGTCTTCATTACCAGTACATAGGAATCTTCAAGTAGATAAAACTCTATACTTTAACATATGAAACTGTTAACGCGTCAGGCACGAGTATCCCATTTCTGCACGACAGTAAGGTCATTTTCCCATCACTTTTCTATCGAATTTCCAGTAGCGTCAGTTGGCACATGTAGCGTGGCGCTCCCTCTCACCTATATTCTTGGAGAATGTTGTGGAGTAAGGAGCCGAGAGGAGCCTGTCTGTGCGTCACACACACACACACGAGACTGTACAATATTACTACCATCCTTCAGTATATAACATGTCTCCTGGTTATCTGTTATTCCTGTTATGTACTTACAGTTACCACCACCATCACCTCCAACAGCTAGCAACACCACAAGCTACCAGTAATGGCACCAGGTACCACCAACAACAACTATCAGTACCACCACCATCGGCTACCTCCACCACCGCTACCACCAGCTATCACTTTCACCACCAGCTACCACTATTTGCTACATCCACCGCCGCCACCACCACCACTAGCTATCACTATCACCACCAGCAAACACTATCAGCTACATCCACCACCACCAACACCTGCTACCACCACCAGTTACCACCACCACCACCAGCACGTTACCAGCCTTTGTCCTGCCTCAGTCGGTGATGCAGGCAGGATTCACAAGACACACGCCATTTTCAACGTGCCACCAGGAACGGTAGACTGGCTAAGCTTTCTCATGTAAAGTTCTTTGTGGTGGAGGAGCGAGCCGGCGGCCCGGGGCCAGTACCATCCCTCGTGTTAGCTTTTATCATGCTGAAATGTTAGTTAGAGCAGCAGCTTGTTCCATCTCTAATTATGGCTTTTGATATATGCGGTTGGGACTGATGTGGGAGAGTCCAGCTGCCTTGGGTCAGCACAGTCCCGGACGGAGGGGTAAGGCAAGCTGCTAGGACTTGGTATGTGACGGGAGGAGATAAGCTAAGCTGCTAGGACTTACTATGTGACGAGAGGAAGCAATCTAAACTTCTGGGTCTCAACAAGTGTGGGAAGCTTCCAGTGTGTGACATGTGTGCTGTACTGAGACGGAAGACCAAGCACCTCACCTGAACGACTCTGAAAACACGAAACTACGTGAGTGAGTGTGTGCGTGTGTGTGTCTGACTGTCACTCACCAGATCTTTTATAAAACCTGTGCCTTCCACATCACGCCTAAACCACGCCTCCACACCACGCCTCCTCTCCTCGCCTCCTCACCAAGCCTCCTCAAAACGCCCCCTCATCACACCTCCACACCACGTCTCCACACCACACCACGCCTCCACCCCACACCTTCACACCACGCCTCCACACCACGCCTCCTCACCAAGCCTCCTCACCAAGCCTCCTCACCACGCCCCCTCACCGCGCTTCACTCCCCCTCCCCCACGTTATTGAGCAATACGGAGGTGGTCTGGGAATGCCCGAGATCTTCAATGAATACCATTAAGGAAATTGAAGGTGAGGCCTAAATTTACATAATTGTAAGTGACTATGAATTGGTTTTGGTTAATTGTAGCCGCTGACCAATTACGTACGCCGTTGTGGTATTGCCGTACCCCCCCCCCCCCCCCAACACACACACACACACACACACACACACACACACACGCACACACACACACCGGCTTGATGTGTGTAGGTGTAAGAAATTATGCGCGTATGTTTATATTCATTTATGTATGTACATATGTATAAGCGTAAATATATGTAAATATATCTATAGATATAGATATAGATAGATAGATAGATAGATTTAATCCTCTCCATTTCGGTGTTCCAATCTAAATAGTCTTTTCATCTTTCTTGTTTCGTTCTTTTCTCCGTCAGCCACGGTTGCTGCTGGGGACTCCCAGTTGGGACCTGCTGGGGACTCCCAGTTGGGACCTGCTGGGGACTCCCAGTTGGGACCTGCTGGGGACTCCCAGTTGGGATCTGGTGGGGACAATACGAGAAGCGTGACAGGTTGGTCTGGTGAAGGGTAGCGCAGGTGGGGAGGGGAGGACCACCATGATGCAGTGAGCAGGAGGGAGACAGTCGTGTGTACCATGACCATCCCACCTGACCTGACCACCACTGAGCCACCTCCCCTGCCTCCAGCAACCTCCCCATAACCCCACTCACGCCATCCTCCTTCAGGACCCTCCTCAATCCTTAGCCCATCTCCTTCCCTCTCCATTCCAGCCGCCGCCTCTCCCGCTCTCCGTGTCGTACACCACCAGCCAAACCTCACATTATAATAGATCATTTTCCCTGATGATCATTAGCTGCCAGCGGTGGAACCATGACCCAGGTGGTGGTGTTGTGGTGGAGGATGTTGACTTGCCCGTGCCACAGCAGCAGTCGTCTTAACAACGACGTAATGATGGCCGGCGCGTCCCTCCCTTGACCTCCCACTACTGCCTCCTACATCGACACCTAACTGCTCATCACCCCAGCTAAACTACCTCATTCAACCCAAACAACCCCCACCCCACCCCTAAAAAAATACGGTGAACGAGGACGTTAATTAGTTTGAACGGAGGTGATAGTTGGGCCTGACCACTTAGGCCTGACGAGCCGTGACGAGTGGCGAACATGAGGGAGGCGTGATGGTGGTGGTGATGGTGATGGTGGTGATGGTGACGGTGTTGATGGTGATGGTGATGGTGGTGTTGATGATGGTGGGGGTGATGGTGATGGTGATGGTGGTGATGGTGGTGTTGATGATGGTGGTGGTGATGGTGGTGATGGTGGTTGTGATGGTGGTGGTGATGGTGATGGTGGTGGTGATGGTAGGTGGTTGTGTATCTGATGGTTGGTGGTGGTGATGGTGATGGTGGTGGTGATGGTGGTAGGTGGTTGTGTATCTGATGGTTGGTGGTGGTGGTAGGGGTGTGGATGGTGGTAGTGGTGGTAGTTTCCCATACTGATAAGAGACAGAAGTATTTACCTCGACTAATTTCAAGGTATCTATAGTCAGTCTCTCCTGGGAGGTAGTTTACCCTGAGCTCCATCACTTTACATGTGAGAGATTGATTGATCACATTGCTATTATATCTTCCTTGATCTTCATACCAATATTTACGGTCAACAAGGCCAGAAGATTTTCGTTTGTTATGTTACTGAAATTATTTAGGATTTCGGACCTCTCCGTCAGGTGGACAGCGCTCCTTGGTTTGGTGAGCAGAACTGTAAATAATGTTTAACTATGGTTCTGTAAATGATGAATATATCCTTGGTCTTGTAGTTTACATTTCTAGCTATGAAACCAACCATGTTATTGGCCTTACTTGATGCAGCCAGGCATTGTTGGCCATATTGGAGGTCATTATTGACAATCATCCAAAATGTATTTCTTCTTTAACTTCTTGTACAGTTTTCCCGAGCATTTTGTGCACATGATTTATATTTTGGCACCAATGTGCATGACTTTGAATGTGTCTTTCCTCAACTTGATCCGTCAACTGTGTCTCCTCCACCTGTGGGTCGTCATGTCGTGTGTCTCCTCCACCTGTGGGTCGTCATCACCCTCACTTCTCAGGCAGCTGCCCTTTGAGTTGACTGCTTCCCAGTTTGGTGTTGTCGGCAAATTTTGAAATTCTATGAGTGAGTCTCGTCTCTAGAATATGTACATGATGACAATGCTGGGTCATGGGACTAAGGTTTGTGCAACTCCACTACACACAAGAAGCCAGTCAGATGTCTTACCACTTAATACCACTTCTGCTTCCGTTGAGAGAGCCAGTGCGCGACCCACGCACACATTACATCTCCTATGGCGTGGGTTTCAACTGTACTTGTAGTGCGGCATTTTATCAAAAGCTTCACGAAAGTCCAAGTTGATAAAATTAGATGGCATCTTAGAGTCGTGCTCGTCACGTACATGACAAAAGAAATGAATGAGACTCGATAACCATGACCTTTCCTGGCGGAGACCAGGTTAATGATTGTAGGTTTTCATGTTTCTTCTTTTAGAAGTGAACAGTTGATCTCCAGATATTGCGTCTAATGCTTCCTCTAGTGAGGCAGTGGGGCGGTAGCTCGAGGTGCCTTTCCTCTCACCGATTTTCATAACTGGCGATACGTTACGTAACCTTCAGTCGTCAGGGACAATTTGGACGTTACAAAGAGTGAAGATTGTACCTTCCAGTTCAGAACTTATGTTTCTGGTTATGAAACCTGACATTGTCTGCTTGATCAGGTGCCACTCTATCCTCCTTTTCTTCTTACACTTGTGATGATGGATGATGACCAGCCAAGTGATAGTCGTACAAACATTTTTTCGCCGAAAATTATTACTTCGTCAACTGTACGTATAAGTCTCTTTACCAGGTCACTCTCCTCTCCATCATTTACCAGGACAGATCACTGACCACTCCATCATTTACCAGGTCACTCTCCTCTCCATCATTTACCAGGACAGGTCACTGACCACTCCATCATTTACCAGGTCACTCTCCTCTCCATCATTTACCAGGACAGGTCACTGACCACTCCATCATTTACCAGGTCATTGACCACTCTGTTATTTCCCATTTCGCTAACGACCCTATCCTCCACCACATCACCCACCACCCCGTCATTGTCGCTGGCCGTCCTTGGACTGGCTTGATATCGCTAGAGGTGACGAGGCAGTGGTGGTGGTGGAGTGGACGTGACTGGTGTAGATGCTGGCTGAACATCGTGATGGTGGGTGACAATGGTAGTTATGGTAGTACTAGTGATGGAGTCTGAAGGTCATGATGGAGGGTAGGAGTGGTAGTTATGGTAGTTGTGGTAATGATGGTAGTGCTGGGTGGCAATATAATTGGTTTGGATCATTAAGAGTGCCAAAGCATCTTAACGTGTTCGTTACTGTCAAGCAACAACCAAGCTTGCTGGACATGGCTCTCGTTAGCTACCCTACCTGCTGGACATGGCTCTCGTTAGCTACCCTACCTGCTGGACATGGCTCTCGTTAGCTAGCTACCCTACCTGCTGGACATGGCTCTCGTTAGCTACCCTACCTGCTGGACATGGCTCTCGTTAGCTACCCTACCTGCTGGACATGGCTCTCGTTAGCTACCCTACCTGCTGGACATGGCTCTCGTTAGCTACCCTACCTGCTGGACATGGCTCTCGTTAGCTACCCTACCTGCTGGACATGGCTCTCGTTAGCTACCCTACCTGCTGGACATGGCTCTCGTTAGCTACCCTACCTGCTGGACATGGCTCTCGTTAGCTACCCTACCTGCTGGACATGGCTCTCGTTAGCTACCCTACCTGCTGGACATGGCTCTCGTTAGCTACCCTACCTGCTGGACATGGCTCTCGTTAGCTACCCTACCTGCTGGACATGGCTCTCGTTAGCTACCCTACCTGCTGGACATGGCTCTCGTTAGCTACCCTACCTGCTGGACATGGCTCTCGTTAGCTACCCTACCTGCTGGACATGGCTCTCGTTAGCTACCCTACCTGCTGGACATGGCTCTCGTTAGCTACCCTACCTGCTGGACATGGCTCTCGTTAGCTACCCTACCTGCTGGACATGGCTCTCGTTAGCTACCCTACCTGCTGGACATGGCTCTCGTTAGCTACCCTACCTGCTGGACATGGCTCTCGTTAGCTACCCTACCTGCTGGACATGGCTCTCGTTAGCTACCCTACCTGCTGGACATGGCTCTCGTTAGCTACCCTACCTGCTGGACATGGCTCTCGTTAGCTACCCTACCTGCTGGACATGGCTCTCGTTAGCTACCCTACCTGCTGGACATGGCTCTCGTTAGCTACCCTACCTGCTGGACATGGCTCTCGTTAGCTACCCTACCTGCTGGACATGGCTCTCGTTAGCTACCCTACCTGCTGGACATGGCTCTCGTTAGCTACCCTACCTGCTGGACATGGCTCTCGTTAGCTACAGTACCTTGCTGGACATGGCTCTCGTTAGCTACCCTACCTGCTGGACATGGCTCTCGTTAGCTACCCTACCTGCTGGACATGGCTCTCGTTAGCTACCCTACCTGCTGGACATGGCCCTCGTTAGCTACAGTACCTTGCTGGACATGGCCCTCGTTAACTATACCTCGTAACTGATAAGAAAGTTTGTGTTTGTGCTAAGTACTAATTTCCTTGTAAGAAATAGTGCCTTCTTGGGCAACTGTCTTGTTAACCATCTGTATATCACGTTAGCCCCCATTTGTCTCGTTAGCCATCTGTCTCGCTAGCTATAACGTTTGTGAGGAGAGACTCCTTAAGTGTGTATTGATAATTGGGTGTAAATTATTCAACCATAAATTATCGTTAATTGTTGTATCGTTGATGGTAACCAGGTTAACGACTACCTCGTTAGTATTGCTCGCCGATTACTTGTTAAGTATAAGCTCGTTTAGACAAGGCATGGCAATGGCCAACCACAGAAGCAGGGCGCCCCCACCCATGCCACCAGCAGGGTGACCCCCAACCATGCCACCAGCAGGGTGACCCCACCCATGCCACCAGCAGGGCGCCCCCACCCATGCCACCAGCAGGGCGCCCCCACCCATGCCACCAACAGGGTGACCCCCAACCATGCCACCAGCAGGGTGACCCCACCCATGCCACCAGCAGGGCGCCCCCACCCATGCCACCAACAGGGTGACCCCCAACAATGCCACCAGCAGGGTGACCCCCACCCATGCCACCAGCAGGGCGCCCCCACCCATGCCACCAGCAGGGCGCCCCCACCCATGCCACCAACAGGGTGACCCCCACCCATGCCACCAGCAGGGTGACCCCACCCATGCCACCAGCAGGGCGCCCCCACCCATGCCACCAGCAGGGCGCCCCCACCCATGCCACCAACAGGGTGACCCCCAACAATGCCACCAGCAGGGTGACCCCCACCCATGCCACCAGCAGGGCGCCCCCACCCATGCCACCAACAGGGTGACCCCCAACAATGCCACCAGCAGGGTGACCCCCAACCATGCCACCAGCAGGGCGCCCCCAACCATGCCACCAGCAGGGTGACCCCCAACCATGCCACCAGCAGGGTGACCCCCAACCATGCCACCAGCAGGGTGACCCCCAACCATGCCACCAGCAGGGTGACCCCCAACCATGCCACCAGCAGGGTGACCCCCAACCATGCCACCAGCAGGGTGACCCCCAACCATGCCACCAGCAGGGTGACCCCCAACCATGCCACCAGCAGGGTGACCCCCAACCATGCCACCAACAGGGTGACCCCCAACCATGCCACCAGCAGGGTGACCCCCAACCATGCCACCACCAGGTGAGAGCAAAGATGGACTCTGGAACACTGAGGACGTCAGGGTGATCATGGTCACTCCTCCCACAGACGTGTGTGTGTGTGTGTGTGTGTGTGTGTGTGTGTGTGTGTGTGTGTGTGTGTGTGAGGGAGGGAGGGAAGGAGGGAGGTGAAAGACAAAGGTGGCGATCCATTGCTAACGGATGTAGACAGTAGATGACTATAGGTGAGGGGCAGTTTATCTGATGATGCGTGTCAGTTTAGGAAGGATATAGAGCAGGGCAAAGGCAAAGGAGGTGGAGTATTGTTGATGTCTGGAGGACGAGTGAGAGGGGAGGTGGAGGGTGTTGGGTGGTGACGGTTGAGGACACCTCTCGCCATCTTGTGGTTGCCAGAGATAGCGCTAATGAGGCCAGTCTTCACAAACCCAGCCCAACCCGCTACTGAGTGGCCAGCCCGGACCCTCCCTGCCTGGGACCGGCGACACCACAACGATGGCCGCCTTCACTGTGTGGCCACATCCACCGTCCTCAGTACTTCCACTACAGCATGGTCTCCTCCACTGTGTGGCCACATCCACCGTCCTCAGTACTTCCACTACAGCATGGTCTCCTCCGCGTGGTAGATACCTTCAATGTGGTAGTTGTCTCGTGTAAGTGTACCTATACCACCACACCCAGGGCCACCACCCAGGACCTCCACACCACCACACCCAGGGCCACCACCCAGGACCACCACCCAGGACCTCCGCACCACCACACCCAGGGCCACCACCCAGGACCTCCGCACCACCACACCCAGGGCCACCACCCAGGACCTCCGCACCACCACACCCAGAAGACCTCGCCGGGTGGACGCTATCCCAGAGATGAGTGGTCATTCAGGGTGTTCTGTGGGCCGTCATGAATAGCATATTAACAAGCCTTCCTCTATGTGGCCCAGGTCACTACCCGCCCGCTGCGTGTACCTGTCCAGGTCACTCACACATCACCAGTGACCAGCTACCTGTTGCCTCTACCTACCTTGATCACAACCTGGCCTATTCACCTCCTCCTTGGTACATGTTACCTGCCTCTGCCCTGACCATTAACTGTCTGCCTTGCACTACTTGTACCTGCTCTGATTACCTTTTCTCGGCCACCTATCGTGGTCAGTACTTACCTGCAGACTACCATTACCTGTTCAGGTCACTACTGGTCGGTTGTATGTACGGACATAACCTCTTATAAGCTGACGTCATCATAATATTGTTCCCTGCGATGGCAGTATTTACTGCCTCCACAACCACTTGCTTGTGTGCCGCCTGACCTGCCTCCCCACTTCACCTAACCTCGTAGTACTCGCCTGTACAATCACAGGATACCTGCGTATGTGTTACTTTAGTTATTGTTTATAAACTATTAAAGTTGACCCTTTTGAGTTCCAGTTGGTGACGGTCCAGATTGCTGAGTTTATATGTAAGAATATAGTGTTCTGCCTTCCTGGGAGCGATAATTGCAATTATGATTCTATTGTATTTCATCGTTTCTTTCCCTCTATATTAAGCATTTGATTAGAGGCTGAGATGATTATGAATGGAATCCATTCAGTCAAGTTAATTCTGACAGCAACTTGACAATTAACGCTATTTCAACATTAAAGATTGTAACTACATCTTCAGTTAACATTATCTTTCAAGGTTACATCCATCTATATCATCAGAATTACCCTCAACATTAGCGTCTGCAACATCAAAGTTCATCATGGAACCCACCTGTTGTAAACATGTGGACCAGTGAACCATCTATGAATATCCAGATTCATCAGTGACTCTATATTTACCCCTCACGTGACCTGTGAAACACCTGAAACATGCATGTTATTCATGTGGACCAGTGAGCACACGTATCCAACGGTGAACCTACCTGTAACTCACGTGAACCAGTAAACCATCTGAAGCAGTGAACCATCTGTAACTTTCATGTAAACCAGCGAATCCGGTGAATCATCCAAATTTGGCAATGCAATCATCTACAACTTGCTTACGAAGGAGTGAATCACCTGAATCACCTAGTCACAAGAAGGTCTTATGAATTATCTGAGTAATGTACAATTATCTGGGTAATGTACAATTATCTGAGTAATGTACAATTATCTGAGTAATGTACAATTATCTGAGTAATGTACAATTATCTGGGTAATGTACAAGAGTTTGTCTTTACACTTGAGCGCCTAGTTACGTCTCAGTGCTTCGTTCCGAGCTCGTCTTTGTTTAAGAACTTATGTTATTCATCATGAATAACTTGACATGGGTCGAGTGAGATGCGGTTCCAGACAGCCTTCCAGAACTGACATTCTTCATCAATAGTAATATAAAAACTGAAACTGAAGTCAGTGTCACTTGTTCAGGGGTCATGACTACAGTTCCTGTTCGAGACCATGAAGGAGCACCGCAGGTCACTGCCAGCCGATCATTAGGGTCATGAGAAACGAAAAACCCTGTCCCTCTCCCTAGTGATCCGCCAGCCATACCATCGTACACGTTGTTGCACAGAAAAGAATAAACAGGTTTAACTGGACACTTATGCATCTCATTTAACCGTGAATACACTTCACAAACGACTAAACTGGTTTCGGAGAACTTACTTTAACTCCTCTTGATGTCAGCGAGAGAAGAGGTCGTGAAATGCTTCTAATTTTTCGGAGCTTCACTGGTCTCGAGAGTCTTTGTTCCCTGTTACTGATGGTGTGGCTATCATCTGGTGACTACCATGTCCGTCTGTGCTCACATGTGATCAGTGTTGTGGTTGTGGCGTTTGTGTGTTACTTGAGTAAGATTTTCGTATAGATTGTATTTCTGGTGTAGCGAAGCCTGCCCTTACTTCCTACCTCTGATGACAACACGTGAGCACCAGGTGAGGCCAGTCAGGCTATGGCCTTCCTCATGACTGTGTTTACTTCTGAAGAAGCATGTGATGTATAACATATCAGTCAAACTGAAGGTTGAACTGACTAGTGACCGTCTCTCTGTCAATATGTGACTGTAGGAGCCTCATGATGTGTGATGTTTTACTGTAGGAGCCTCATTATGTGTGATGTGTTACTGTAGGAGCCTCATGATGTGCGATGTGTTACTGTAGGAACCTCAACATCCAGGATACATGACAAGTTGCCTGTTCTCGTTTGTTATGGTACAACATCCAATTACTACTGACTTAACGTGTCTGTGTACGAGTGTTAGGTTTGGAAACCTCGTGCATTGTATACTGCTAAGCAGACTGATCTGTTCCGCTACATGAGGAGCGCATCGTTTGATGGTAACAAGTTGATACAACTCGTGCTGAAGCTATCATCCTTACATGATATCACCATAGATTACTTTCATCGTCACATTATATCTATCTATATATCTGCCTGTCTATCTATCTGTATTTATCTATCTATCTATCTATCTATCTATCTATATATATATATATATATATATATATATATATATATATATATATATGTGTGTGTATGTATGTATGTATACTCGTTTTTACTTCGCTCTTTGAGTGGTCATATAGGACATGCAGAAGATGTGTGTGTGTAGTATCCTTCCTCGCCGTCGTCACAATAATGAAAGTTGTTACTGAAACATAACATCACTTGTAGGTGTTGTTGCTTCAGGGGTGACGTCTCATGTTGTGGAAAATGTGAAAACACGAAGCTTGAGGAGGCAGAGTTTGAGAGGGTGAAGTAGGAGAAGAGTTAGATGGGGGGATGGAGAGTAAGGAAGTGGGAAATGGGAAGTTTGAATCTGGGAAGATAATGACTTAAGATCTGGGAGATGGGGAGTAAGTATCTGGGAAACTAGGGAGTTGACAGTTAGGAACTTAGAAATTAGGATTACGAAGATTGGGATTATGGAAGTGGTTGTGTGGAGGCTGGGAGCAGGGGAGGTGGGAGCGAGAGAGGGAGGTCGTGAAGACTAGAGCCAGTTGGAGAGTGAAGTGGGAACAGGACAGCTGTACCACCACCACTGTTGGAAAAAGAGGGTGGTGACGATCCTCCAGCAACCGAGACGCGTCCACTGCTTACTGGAGGATAAAAGCCTGACTCACGAATGGTCAATTAAACTTAAATAATTGGATCGGCGGCCCCAAGCCTCCGCCTCCAGCCTTGACTGACTTCAATTACCTAAAGTAGCTCTTCAGCAATGGTAATAACACGCCCATTAACTCACTAACTGATTTTTAACGACCAATTAACAAGTAAAGGCAATTACACTACAAACTGGCGTCTTCAAGAGCCACCCTAATGAATGCCAGCCGGCGGCAGCCAGCAACCGCGCCTCGGGCCGAAGCAATTGGAATTACTGCGTCGTAGTCCCGGACACCGCATTGTGTGGCGGTAACAGGCGTTGATGCTGCCAGCCTGCCTCCCCTGACCCTGTCTGTGTCCAGCCTGCCTCCCCTGACCCTGTCTGTGTCCAGCCTACCTCCCCTGACCCTGTCTGTGTCCAGCCTACCTCCCCTGACCCTGTCTGTGTCCAGCCTGCCTCCCCTGACCCTGTCTGTGTCCAGCCTACCTCCCCTGACCCTGTCTGTGTCCAGCCTGCCTCCTCTGACCTTGTCTGTGTCCAGCCTGCCTCCCCTGACCCTGTCTGTGTCCAGCCTGCCTCCCCTGACCCGGTCTGTGTCCAGCCTACCTCCCCTGACCCTGTCTGTGTCCAGCCTGCCTCCCCTGACCCTGTCTGTGTCCAGCCTACCTCCCCTGACCCTGTTTGTGTCCAGCCTAACGAGGCATCGTAGTCAGATGGCAAAAGGCTAGTTAACAGTATGCCTGGCTGCTGGCTGGTAAGTTAACAATATACCTGGCTGCTGCTGGCTGGTAAATTTCACAAGCAAAGTAACATGACGAAGTGATCAAACATTTTCAGTAGAAGTGTCAGTGTCTGGAGGCGTTGTTCAACTGTGCTCCAGCCTCAGGCCTCGTGTCAGTCATTCATATTTCTTTCTTAATCAGCGTGAATGTTGTGGCTTCACTTCGCCCACTTTATCAGGTTGCCTGCGTGTAGCGCTGGTAAACAAAAGACTATCAGATGTCGCTCGCTGTTGCCATCAGAGAGTTTTCGTCTCATTACTTTTTCTGTCACTGTTAGTTGATAAAGTTCTCTTGCTACTGCATCAACCCACAAATAACTATCCTTTCATCAGTATATAGACAGTAAACTTGGACAGCACTGGGCAAGGTAAGTAAAATTAATGATAGTAACGGTGTTGCGGCAGAAAGAAAGCCCCTAACAACGCATTATGACACAGGGCAATTTACCGAGCTATCAGGACACAGATCTCGAGGCCCGTATGTCTGTCTGTCACGCACACCTTTAACAATGGCTGGTTCCCGAGGGCTGGGGAGGGGGCTTGGAAGGGGGGTCAGGGGGAAGGTTTACGCCCCGGCTGAGGGAGTGTGACGGGGGAGAACTAACTCTGCGGGGAGGATCAGTACGAGCGATCAAAGGAAGGCCACAGGAACCGTGTGGTAGAAAATGGAGGTAACGCGGCCATAGTACATGACTGGGAGGAACGCAGACAGTGACACAAGTCTTGTGATGTAGACCAGTGATACACTGTAGACTGGTGTTGTAGACCAGTGATACACTGTAGACTGGTGCTGTAGACCAGTGATACACTGTAGACTGGTGCTGTAGACCAGTGATAGATTGTAGACTGGTTCTGGAGCCTTGTCTGCCTCCATACCTGACTCGCCCATTAACATGACTCAGACACACTCCCCAATATTTTCTATAAGTCACTGAGTAAGACTGCAGTAAGAATGATAGCCAGTGTTCATGTTCGCTGTAAGACACTTCATGTGTCATGAGAGGCTTCCCCGTGAACAAATTAGGTCATGGTGACCTAGCCACTGATGAAACACCTCTACAACAACATCCACCTCACGAGTCATGTTGTAGTGTGACGCTGTGCTGACATGTGACGCTGTGCTAACATGTGACGCTGTGCTAACATGTGACGCTGTGCTAACATTTTCTGTGAAGTTTGAGAAATGTGGACATCATGCCCGACAGCACCAGCAGATGCCACAGCTCGACCTGTACACCATAAGCTTGACCTGTACACTATTAGTTCGACCTGTACACCATAAGCTCGACCTGCATACCATAAGCTTGACCTGTACACTATTAGTTCGACCTATACACCATAAGCTCGACCTGCATACCATAAGCTTGACCTGCATACCATAAACTCGACCTGTACACCATACGTTCGACCTGCATACCATAAGCTTGACCTGTACACTATTACCTCGACCTGCATACCATAAGCTTGACCTGTACACTAGAAGCTCGACCTATACAAGTCAATGGACGAAGTGTGACTTCCTGTAATCAGCAAATGATCCGACTTTTCCTTATGAAATTAACCCAATTAAGAGATATACCATTAATGGTCAATAATCGGGAATTATTATCATTATGATTATGTAGTTGAATTATTATCATTATGATTATGTAGTTGAATTATTATCATTATGATTATGTAGTTGAATTATAGACTTCTGTCCCAGCTTAAGTCATCTACTAACTTCTGTACTTAACAAGGAAAACTACCACTCATGGTAACATAACAGGGGATACCGTCACTCATGGTAACATAACAGGGGACACTGTCACTCATGGTAACATAACAGGGGACACTGTCACTCATGGTAACATAACAGGGGACACTGTCACTCATGGTAACATAACAGGGGACATCGGCACTCATGGTAACATAACAGGGGACATCGGCACTCATGGTAACATAACAGGGGACACTGTGACGCAGGATAACGTGCCTCGTCTTATCTTCAGGTCAAGCACTTGAAGGGATCTAAGAAAATGTAAGCCAGTTTGTGTGTGCCTGACTCACATATCAAGTGTTCATCTTCACCTCCAGGCTGGTCGATAATATGTGGCTACCTCACTTAAGCTGTGGTGTGTGTGTGTGTCTGTGTGTGTGTGTGTCTGTGTGTGTGTGTGTGTGTGTGTGTGTATGTGTGTGTGTGTGTGTGTGTGTGTGTGTGTGTGTATGTGTGTGTGTGTGTGTGTGTGTGTGTGTATGTGTGTGTGTGTGTGTGTGTGTGTGTGTGTGTGTATGTGTGTGTGTGTGTGTGTGTGTGTGTGTGTGTGTGTGTGTGTGTGTGTATGTGTGTGTGTGTTTGTGTGTGTGTGTGTGTGTGTGTGTGTGTGTGTGTGTGTGTGTGTGTGTAATCGTTACTTAAGTATTAGGAGGAATTCAAGACTCACGTTGCCTCGTCTCTTAGATTTGTATATACGTCTGTACCATTTCTTTATTCCTGTGTATGTATGCGCGCGCGCGCACACACACACACACGTTTTCCTTGTGTTATGAAGGTTATGCGTCTGCCTCTGGCTTGTATGTTAGGTTGAACTTCTCATACACTTAATAGTGCATGTTATTCGTACGTCGCATCTCAGCAGGAATTAAACAAGAAACAATTTTAAGATTATGTTCTGCACCTTCCGGTACCGCTGGTCTGGCCATTTACAGCTCCTGGTACTGCTAGTCTGGCCATTTACAGCTCCTGGTACTGCTAGTCTGGCCATTTACAGCTCCTGGTACTGCTAGTCTGGCCATTTACAGCTCCTGGTACCGCTGGTCTGGCCATTTATAACGCCTGGTACCGCTGTTAAGGGAATGTACAGCTTCCTAGTATTGTTATTCTTGGTATTTCCAGCTTGCTGGTCCTGAGGCTTGGAGGTAAACATATAATTGTACGAGGTGTGACGTGTTGTTTGTTTACGTTACCATGGTAACGTGTTGAGTACGTGGGCACATGTAACCTGCTCCTTGATACACGACACGCACCTCCACCTGACACACAATATGAATATTTCACATGATAACATATTTCCTGTCACAGAATACAACAATACAGGAGAAAAGAGAATTTCCGTTTTTGAACAAACTTACTGTTTGGAATATGGCGAGGCAATATGTCACAAAATGTTAAAACTTTCTAAAAGAAATGGTTGAAGAAAAACAATAGCTTTCAGGATATTCATAGATGAATTATCACATTATACACATACGTGCTTAATAATGATAATGATAACTATGATAATAATGATAATAATAATAATAATAATAATAATAATAATAATAATAATGATAATGATAATAATAGTAATGATATTAACAAAAATGATAATAATTGATGACAATGATAATAATGATGTTAATAATTCATTAATAACTTTAGTTTTGGTTAGCAGACATTGCTAATAGATGAAGGCAAGAGAGAGACAGACACGTGAGTAGTGTTACCAGAGGAGGAGGTGAGCTGTTGTTACAGTGTTGTGATGACAACTTGTGAACATGTTATGGTTGTGTACCAGGCATCACTGGTCATGTGATGTGTACCGTCACCTGTGCCTGGCCTGTACCATCACCTGTACCTGGCTTGTACCGTCACCTGTACATGCCTTGTACCGTCACCTGTACCTGGCCTGTACCGTCACCTGTATCTGGCTTGTACCGTCACCTGTACCTGGCCTGTACCGTCACCTGTACCTGGCTTGTACCGTCATCTGTTCCTGGCCTGTACTGTAGTGCACCACAAGAGGAGGGTCATGCCGTGTGTGGGAACAGTGGACACCAGTGTCATGTAACTTGTGAGGAATTGAAATCTGTCTTGAGGTGAAACGACGGATCAAAATCAGACCCTATCGCTCTCTCTCTCTCTCTCTCTCTCTCTCTCTCTCTCTCTCTCTCTCTCTCTCTCTCTCTCTCTCTCTCTCTCTCTCTCTCTCTCTCTCTCTTTATATATATATATATATATATATATATATATATATATATATATATATATATATATATATATATATATATATATATATATATATATATATGAGGATAAATAGTGTTCTTGGTATGGATAGTCTGGCCTGCCACAGGTGACAGCCTTTATCATCATTAACCAGGTTTCCTTCGTAGCCTCACACCTTCACTACGTCTACACTCGGCACAATATATCATTATCATCACAATCATTATCATTACTATCATTACTCTTGTTATTTATTCACATAATGATATTATGAAGTCATCGGAGGAACCCGACCAGCGATCAGCCATACCTTATAATGTGTGGTGTCACATGAGGGGCAGAGAGGCGCCCCTCATGATGCGCCACATACACCTCTGATCTGAAACAGTTCCGGTAGTGAACCAGGGTTACAATATGTATCTTCCGGTAGTGAACCAGGGTTACAATATGTATCTTCCGGTAGTGAACCAGGGTTACAATATGTATCTTCCGGTAGTGAACCAGGGTTACAATATGTATCTTCCGGTAGTGAACCAGGGTTACAATATGTATCTTCCGGTAGTGAACCAGGGTTACAATATGTATCTTCCGGTAGTGAACCAGGGTTACAATATGTATCTTCCGGTAGTGAACCAGGGTTACAATATGTATCTTCCGGTAGTGAACCAGGGTTACAATATGTATCTTCCGGTAGTGAACCAGGGTTACAATATGTATCTTACTATTTCTTGAATATGTTCCAGCAAGTTTTCTAGAAATGTAACATAAAGATGTTATATGTTCTGCTACACGCGTGTATCAAAGTTCTCATAAGTTCAGTTTTCCAAGTGTTTAAACAATGAACAGGAAAACAACTGTGGACCTTACCTTCATGTACTTCAGCCAATGTCCATGATCCCTGGGAAGATATATCGCCATACACTTCATATAATGCTAATGACAAATTTGTGACACCATTTTCAGCATTCTTTGATGGTTAGAAGAAATCAAGATATATATTTTTTTTGACTTGTAACCCAAATTTCAGCTTAAGTTGTTGAAAGTGAAAACAAAGATATTCTGCGGAAGGTCACACAGTAGGTAAGATATGGAAGGAGTTACTAAATTTACTCGCCGATATTGACCTTACTAATCATTCATAGTTATCAATATTCAATATTCTCTTATTCTGACTCCTGATCTATATTCACAGCACAAACAAAATATAATTCAAACACTTTTCACGTAGCCTGTACACCTCTCTCACAATGTAGTTGGTATACACAAAGTTGTATCAATATATATATATATATATATATATATATATATATATATATATATATATATATATATATATATATATATTGCATCGTTGTCGACACATGTGCTTACACGTGTTTCCTTATGTGTACGTTTTGTAAAGCGTTGTGTCTGTGTGAGGCTTACGGCCATATGGCAAATGTGGACGCGAGGGTTGAATCTCGTGTGCTCTCCAGTCCAGCTGCATATGTGTGTGTGTGTGTGTGTGTGTGTGTGTGTGTGTGTGTGTGTGTGTGTGTGTGTGTGTGTGTGTGTGTTCATAAGTAAACAGATAACTATATAACTGACAACATATGATGTTGGTGGTGTGTGTGGAGATTTGTGATGATCGTAGTAATATGTGGTGAGAGTGGTAATGGATGTTGAATGTAGTGAGTGTGATTAGGTGTGGTGGGTGTGGTAATGTGTGGTGTGTGGTGAGGTAGCAAGGCGTGATGAGTGACAGTGAGTACATTACCCAGTATGTTCGAGAGTTTGTATGATGGATGATGGATGATCCGTATCTACGTCTGTAAGTAGTTGCCCACTTGTCCTGTACATGAAGGGGGTAAGACTCACGAGGCTCCTTTTCTTCAATATTCTCTTATATCATACAACTTTTCCTTCTAAATATGTGAATATTCCCTGCATTAATCATGTCTTTATTCATTCTCTCCTTTCATCCACCATTTGTACACTATAAAAGTACTTCTTCACGTCTTACTTGACAAGTTTCTAGCTTAATTTCATGTTATGGTTCCTGGTTGATCTGTCCCTACATCTTTTGAGCTGATCGCTGCTTACATCATTAAACTGTCTTAATAAAGGTCGTGATCCAGGTAGGTATATGTAAAGCCTTTGACTCAGTCCTCTTATTCTTGGTACCATCTTTGTTGCCGTCCTCTGGACCTTCTCTATTAGCTCGTTTTGCTTTATTCTAATTCAGGACACAGACGTGTGTGTGTGTGTGTGTGTGTGTGTGTGTGTGTGTGTGTGTGTATTTGAGGGCATGTGCACGGGCGTGCGTGATGGGCGGGAAGCGTGTGCACGATAGTGGCGGTCATGGACACCCCTGCCTGCTGCTGTTGTTGATGTTATCGACCTCAGGTTATCTTACCCACACATCTACACTAGCCCAACACGCTCCACAACAACATATGAACTCTCGCTTACCTCATTATTTACCTTCCTCCGTCGCTACATCATCACACATAGGCGTCTGGCCAGGGTGGCTGCTGCAGGGTGACCTCCTGCTAGGGTGGTTGGGGGAGCTGAGGACAAGCCACCGTGGGACTCACAGCATGAGGGGCAACAGTTCGTTTCTTGAGAACAACCAGAACTTGAGATCCACTCCGGGTGGCGGGGCGAAGGGTCTGAGGTCAGACGTCAAGTAAGATCCTCAAGCCGCAGCGAGATCGTCGTCAGCCAGGTTGAAAGTCTTATTTCAAGTGTACGTAGAGAGTAACCATACGGTCATCATGTGTCATGAAAGTGAAAACATCACAGGTGGTGGTGGGAGGGGGGGGGGGGTTGCTGTGAGAGACAGCTCAGCCACACTTGCAGTGTGAGGCTTCGAAGCCCGGTAGAAAACGCGTCCCTCGACAGCCGTATGATTTAGTGTTGGAAATAGTAGACAGTTAGGTTCCGACCACGGGAGTAGCGCAATAGTCTGCTTGATCATATAACTGACTCATCTGCCGCGTATCGACCTGCCTCCTCCCTGGTTGTGTGCAGCTGCTGTTATTATCATAAATCAAAATATTGTTCCACGACACTTGTGTCGCCCGCACTGCGTCAGTTATTGAAAGTGAAATTAGAATGGCTGGATATACTGCATATAAGATATTACGTAGTTGTGTGTTATGTTCCAAGACGAAAGGTAAACTTTTCTTCTAGTTATGAGCAAGATTAAAGTCCTTCCAGGTTCAACTCATTTATAAAGGCATGACTCAAGAACAGTTCTGGCCAGTGTTGAGTCATATACAGTTCATTTCTGAACAATAACTCTATGAAGCTTTATGAACATCCCATCTCAAGCTATGACCAAGGCTATGTTGCATGTTAGAGCCTGGCTCACTAGACGAGGCACACCCCTCATGTGCCGCAGGTCACACTACAACCTCCTCATAGGCACACCACAGCATCATAATGTGCTCGTTAAGGCATCATGATGTGCTTCTAAGAGCATCATAATGTGTCTCAAAAGGCATTATATCTTGCTTCATAACATTATCATGTGTCTCTCAAGGCAACATGATGTGCCTCTCAAGAGCATTATAATGTTCCTCTATGAGCACTTTATGCATCTCTCGTGGCATGACCTTAATGTACCAGTAAGAAGGTAATCGTTCCCAGGAAGTGATGATAAGTATGATTCCTTACCTTCATGTTTGTGGTACTGTTTTGTGGTTGTTACTTCCGATCACTGAGTAGTCATATGAGCAGACAACTTAAACATGTACTGACACACATGTATTTTTGTCTGGTTACTGTATACTAGACCTTCTGTACTGTACTGTAGCAGTCTTGAAAATGATCTATGAGGAAGTGCTAGAATACGATCCAACAGAGACGAGAGGATAGGAACACGTCAGTCTGTGTGTGGACAAACTGCTGAGAGAAACGAAAGATGTTCGTAGTTTTCGTGTTGTGTTTATGATGGTACGTGATAAATATGCAAGCAGAAACTGTACGTGGGTAGAGATGTTACGTGACACGTATGTAAGTAAACAGCAATTTACGTCAAGTGTAAACAGCCTGTGGGAGTAGTCTCGTCGAAATGGAAATAATCTTTTTCTGATAATGACAATGAAGGCCACACACACACTTGCAAAATATATTGCTTTTTCCTTTACCTGTCCCCCCTCCCCCTCCATTGAAATTGTTTACCCTCTGCCCATTATTTACTTTCTTTTCAACCCATTTTCTGTTTTTAGATACCTTTCATCCCAAGTGATCACCACCTGCATAACTTTATACCAAATGTCCTCCTTTTACGTGTCCTGCACCGCTCAGGTGAGGCACTGGAATGAATAACTTCAGAAGTGTCAGAGACTATAGATACCTTGAGACTGAGGCTAGACAAGTACGTCGGTGACATACATGTCTCATCAGCAAGATGATGACCATAATAACATTAATCTTTCTTTGTTTTCTTCAGAATCCAAGTGCAGAGATGTCGTCGTCAAACTGACAGGGAGCTTCTTTCCAGTCCACACGTTCCTATAAGATTTCCAGGCCAGTATTTCCCCACAGGACTGCAGCAAGGTATTATTTCTCAGTATTTCTTTTTTTTCTCTCTGGCGGCAGTTGAGCTGGAGATGGAGGGGATGGGGAAGGTGCCACTGGCTTTGTCCATCTGTTTCTGCCACTACATTTAGCTTTCTGTTTCACAGATAATCTCATAATGGACGATCAGGTCTCTTGTTATCTGTCCCTGCCTTGTACTCACATAAATTCCAACATTTATATAAAAACTTTTCCCTAATGGCCATTTTTTACTGACTCTGGGTTGTCCTACCCATCCATACCTTGTATATGACTTCTTTATTTACCAACCTCTATTTACATGGCGCTTAACCCCAGGACACTAACTTTCATACGCTTCTCAAAATAATGGCCAATAGTCATACAACACTGGCCAATAGTCATACAACACTGGCCAAAAGTCATACAACACTAGCCAATAGTGATACATCACTGGTCAGCATAATACACCGCTGGCCAGCATAATACATCACTGGCCATTATCAATGCAGCGGTGGCCAGCACTGAAACAGCAAAGACCACTATGAAACGTAACTCTCCATCATCAATATAATACTATCATCAATACATCACTTGCCACCATCATTACATCACTGCATCATCAATATATCTCTGGCCACAATAATACAGCACTGTCCACCATGATATATCGCTGTCCACCATCAATACACATCTATCGTCCTTTACATACACATCCAACGACTAAAATTTAGGTACATCTGCTTGATAATTTAGGTACATCTGCTTGATAATTTAGGTACATCTGCTTGATAATTTAGGTACATCTGCTTGATAATTTAGGTACATCTGCTTGATAATTTAGGTACATCTGCTTGATAATTTAGGAACATCTGCTTGATAATTTAGGTACATCTGCTTGATAATTTAGGTACATCTGCTTGATAATTTAGGAACATCTGCTTGATAATTTAGGTACATCTGCTTGATAATTAGGTACATCTGCTTGATAATTTTCCACTATTTACATTCATGTTTACCATCTGCCATTGGTGACTTACATTGATGCACGTGTTCCCACCTTCCTTTCATCCACTTTTTATGTTTCTCTTGTCAATAATGATGATGAGGGAGTTTATAAAACAATGTATATCATCTTTTTACTGTGTATTTTTAAATTAGAGTTGTGAACAATAATGGTATAATTGGCACACATACTATGTACATATTCTAATTACAACATTGGCCTTTATGTACACAATTAACAACCTTACTCAAGTTCTGTGTAGTCATCATACAAGAAAGGTTACTTAACACGAAATCACTGTTACTCTACGTTACTTAGTTACTAATGACTATGTACAGAAGTAGAGGAGGTGTGTGTGTACAGAAGTGAGTCCGACGACTGAGCAGTTCTGCCATTGTAATTATAATATCTGTAATAATATTAATTAATTCAAGACTCGATCTTACTTATGTCGGGTTCCCACGGGTTACTTTCCCACTGTAGTCAAAGTTTTTGCATTAAGACTTATTAGTCTTCAGGCAGACTAGGGTTGTATCAAATCCATTACATGTCATGTCGACGTTACATGATGAGTAGATATCACCACATTCTGGACGGCCTGAATGATGACGTGTATCATCTACTGAGGCAGCTATATTGTTCATGGTCAGTTAGCGTGATCACGGTGGACCACCAGACACCCAGCTGCGTTCTTATCAAGCCACAACCAAGTACTCACAACCTCACCACAACTCCAGCGATCCGAACCCGTAAACAACGATCAGGATTTCGAGCTCAGCATCCGGATGAAGAGCAAAAGTGTTCTCTATATAAGGAGAACTGAAGGATCACGACGTCCCTGGTAGTGCTACAATACCTTCATCTGTTGACAACTTTACAAAACGTGTACTTCACCGTTTTCGACGATATTCTGACAACAAAACTGACTTCCGAAAGAAAAGACAATTTCCAGATGTAAACCAAACTTGAATCATTTTTTGGAGATAAGGTCAACTTAGTTTTCAAATCCTTTATATAAAAAGTTGTATGACATTTCTTTTTCGAACTATTACTGTATCATGGACGTATCAAGATCACTGAGCGACAACAGCAGAATTACGATTCCCTCTGCCCCACCTGTGCCACCGCCAGCCTGGCGCACACATGACTTCAATACACCTCTCTTACCTGTATGTAGAGGACCAGGGTTCGTGAACCTTTGTACGATCGCGTCCCTCGTCAGCCGGTGCAGACGACACCTGGGTTGGTGGCAGTGTTTATGACTGGGGGATGTCTGTGTTGACCACAGTGCTGGCTCGAAGTGAGGGTATTACTGGACCTTCCCTGGTGGCATCTTACAGGTTTCCAGTCTGTGGTGACGGCTCATGAATTTCTTACCCATGACGACCGACCTCTGTCATAATTTCGACGTCTGTTATTGCTCTTCTTGTCTTGAGTGTCTGTGCAAGTGATTCACAACCGTGAGCTACAAGTCTGTTGCCACAACCCAGAGCTGCTAGTGTCGTGCCCTGCTGTTCTCTGTGGTGTTTATATTTTCATGCAAGGGAGAGATCTGTCAATGTGTAATTGTTCCTTATCATCTCTTGGTTCTATAATGTTTTGCACAGGTACGCGGCCAGGTACACAGCCAGGTACGCGGCCAGGTACGCGGCCAGGTACGCAGCCAGGAACGTCTTCTGTTGCAGTCTTGTCGCATATCATTGTTGACCTCATCCGTGTTTGCGTCTGTTTCTTTCCTTCCTAGCAGCGTTGTGGTGTGTATGCTGGGGTCAGATGAGCTGCATCAGATTTAAGCTACAACAGACTGTTGACTCCCCTCCTGTCAGATCCATCAGACAGACAGACGACTGTTCTCAGAAGTACGTCATCATCATCATCATCATCATCATCATCAGGAGGTGTAGACTGGCAGGACGTGATGACCGAGCGTGAGGTCGTCAGGTGGGGGGGTTGTGGTGATGACCGCCGGAACGTGTGGTGACGAGGGTTGAGGTGGCCTCATGATCTGTATGGTTGAGGATAGTTGTGGTATCGTTGTGGTCACGTGGTTGGCTCTACCTGGTCAGGTTGTGTAGCCAGGGATGGTAGCGTGGGTACCGCCACCCGGGCACGGCTCGCGCCACCAAAGGCCCCACGTCCTGCGTGGGTGTTGGGTGGGCGGGGTTACTGGGCGTTGGGTGGGCGGGGCTGGCGGCCGTGCTGACCTGCTGGGTGGAAGTGGGAGGTGGTGATGCCAGCAGGCGGGACTCCACACTAAAACTGATTTTGCTTTTGCTAGTAGGAGTGGGCGTGGAGGAGGAGGTGGGTGAGGCGGGTGTGGGCGGGGCTGAGGAGGCTGTGGGCGGCCTGTCATCCCCACAATCGCTGCTGGAACCCTCACCCCTCGATTCTCCACATTCCAGGTCGTCTGGAAATACACAGAACACATCAAGTTGATTAAAATAAAGACAGAACTAAAGATTGGGATGTCAGTATCACC